>NC_051161.1:65039097-65224097 GCF_013339745.2 Dermacentor silvarum
CACTGGCGTTGGCCGCTGACGTCACGCTCCCCCACTTCGCAGCCGCGGCTCGAGGCTTCACCCCGCTCCGCGAGAACGCCCACTCAGATAAACGGATCCGGCGGGCTTGAGCCTCCTATGCTTAATGTAGGACAATAAAACTGCGAAGTTACGATGAAAAACTTGTAGCGTACGAACGGCACTGTGCTCGCACTGGATATTGTCAATGTGTAACTGTGATCACAATGAGTGCTACAGTTAAAGAAAAGTTGCCTATGCGTTGTTCTTAGTTTAGCTGTTAGTTGTTATTATTTATATGTGAACACTTCAGCGAGAGATCTCTTTCATTAAGCGGGTTGGTCGCGGAACCGATGACAGCCAATGAGGCAACCGTTGACACCCCAAGGGGAACTAAGTTAATCAGGCGCGAAGGCGCTCGAGCGGACCTTGGCGTGCTTGGCAAAAGGGACGTCCCCTTGTTCCTTCGACGCCACCGACGGGACGAGTAAGGCACGGCAGGTGCCAGGAGGTCCAAGGTGTTCATGAGAAAAAATAACAACGGCAACTTCGCGACACCACACTCCTACGGAATACAACTAAGCCTGTGTGCGAGCTAGCTTTACTTCTACATGGATGATACCATTGGTACTCGCGAAAAATACTTTTGAAGAATGCTGGTGGCGATTTTTTTTTTTTTTTTGCGACAGGGCCATCCCCCTGTCAGTGAGGGGGCGATGCAAAAATCTGAGGGGGGGTCAGGACCACCGTGGTACAGTGTACTAGAAGGGGGCAGTGGGCTTACTCTCCGGCGGAGGCTATGCGATGCGGCGGCTCCACGAATGTCACAGATATGAGCTTCTCCGATAGCCCGAGCGGCGGCGCTGGCGTCAGTTTCAATGGAGCGAGGGTGCGACGGCGCTGCCCAGTGCCCGCCCAGTGCCCGATCACATTCGTTGGAGTTGCAGAGCTGCGTTGTTTTTGTTTTTTGGTTTTTATTTATCTGTTTTTTTTTTTTTGTGGACGTCTTTTTTTCGCACATAGCCTTCAAGAGATTAGTATGCCTTGCAGTAACTGAGCCATGCCGCGGCATCGACAAAATCACTGTTACGCGCCTGGGTGCCAAACAGGCTATGCTTATGTGAAGGATGGGCCGAAGTTGTCCTTGTTTGGCGTCCCGAAGGTTAAAAATAGGCGGGAAGAGTGGGAAAAAAACCTCCACAGAGCTGACAAGCCCCTGGACGACACGAGCGCAGTATGCGAGCTCCATTTCGAGGTCAGTTAGCGAAGGAAACTGCGAGGAAGGTACACTGGGCTCCTTACTGGAAGTTGACTATCTCGAAGCATCATGTGACCGAAATGAGTGCAGTCACACTGCTGCTAGCGCTACTGCCACAGAGGCCACACAAAACGTGGTGCCCCAGCATTGCACGGGCCTGCGGGTTTCAAACGACCATAACCAGCACGTGGCGAGAAGCGACTCGAGACTCACTTAACACATTGCGGGCTATGTTGCGCGGGAGTATATTGTCAATTCCAGCACAAAATGCCAAGAATGCATAAAGCTGCTTACTATGACGCCACCAGGCGAAAGTTTTCATGCCCGGCTAACAAACTTCTGTGACCGAGGAGGCCTCCTTTATCCCTCCAGTCAGCTATACGGCTTCGTGAAAAAGCTGGAGGATCTTTTCACAGAATGCTTCTGTCAGAGTGAGCCACACTCTGACAGCGTTATGGACATGCTGGCAGTTGTTAAGAGTAAGCTTCCCCTCGAAGTTGGCTGCAATGTGCGCACTCTTAGCCTCACAGCTAAAATAATTAGTTTTTACATTGTCACACGTCTGCATTTTTATGTGAAAGAAATTAACTGTGACAAGGCAGGAAAGCGGCAGAGGACCAGGCTGCTGAAGTTGAACCATTGCTTATGAGTTGAAGTGCATGAAACAATGGCTTGCTGTACTTGCAAATAAAAGCTTTGTGTCAGCAACAGCCCTGTTATTTTCATTTTGCTTACCCCTATATAGCTGTACATAAGCACAGGCCTGAGCCTAATTGTCAAGTGAACTAGTTTTCACTTTTTGTTCAGGCCTCCCTCCATTTCTTTATGGAAAACATCAACCTGATTTGACTTAATAAATGTGTGCCAGCGTAATGATGGTTAATAATAAACGCAGAAGGCTACTGTGAAGCAAGGAACAACTAAAGTGCAACAATGAAATATTTAAGCCATATATACAAATTCATTTTGGCTAAGCAAAGGTACAAACCTGGTTAGCATGCCTGATGGTTTCTTTTTTTTTTTCTTTTTTTTTTTTTTCTTTTTTTTTTTTTTTTTTTAAGCCCAGCTGGGTAGTATGTGCGCACTGTTTTCTGTCTGACAAAATTTTACATTAGGTCGACACGGCATGAAACCGTATATTTGGTCACCGTCCCTTTCATTCAAAATTTTCTTTCAATTTTTTTACGATTGCCCGATAATTCGGAAAGTTTGAAGGCCCCTTCTACATAAGCCCAAGAGTAGCCGTCTTCCTTTTCCACAAGGTACTATTATGGCAAATATCATGTGGCCTAAACAAATATAGTGCTTGCTAAAGATATGCAAGGACTGTCAAGTATGCCAAAATTAAAAACAAATAAGAGTGTGAACTGCTTCGAACTGAAACCGTCAGAAACGCAAGGAAAATCAAAGCTTCTGCAAGCAAAGCTTCCATTGAAGTTGCCAGTGGCGCCACCTCTTGGATGCGACGCTGACTGCGTCAGAGCAGCGGCAGAGTAAGCCCACTGCCCCCTTCTAGTACACTGTAACCGTGGTCAGGACATCCGGACATCCCCCCTGGATCCGCGCCTGACTAGTAGGTGCAGACTTAGAGCGTACGGTTCAGTACATTTCGTAGATGATTCATTCGATTTATGTTCAACCGACGCGCGACAACAGGACACCGATGTGTGAGGTAATTGCATAATTCCTAAATGAGGTAATTTTCCTTCGGTAATTTTCATACGCCAAGAATAACTCGTGCGCCTGGCTACGAAAAGAGCAAGTGCACGACAAACAATAGATGTTCATACTTACAGAACATATCAAATAATACACTTTATATTAGCAGTCTTCCTTATTTATTTTTATAGTCATCATATCGTAGTTGGTTTGAAAAGCCTAATTAGGTTGTAGTTTGACCGGTTTGACGCGATCGCATTTTCCCGCTGGCAACAGTGAGGGCTGACAAAGACGTCGTGTCGTCAAAGAGGAAGAGTTGGAAGCTGCTGTTTATGCGAAGTCGCCCCGGGTAAGGAACCAATTTTTCCGTTTAATTTAAGCACATAGCAAAGAGTTCATGTGCGTCTCAGTGACAAAAACACAGTTTGTTTCCTCATGCTAGTGCATTTCATTTGGTTTCACTCGTCAGAACGTAACTAGCGACGAGTACGTCAGCTGCTGTGTGACTAACTGAAAGAAACTATTTGTATTTGCTTATAATGCTGTTTACTTTCACTGCCAGGTACTTTGCCAGTCTTTCACACTAACGTTGACATCTTGTCTCTCGCTGCCATGACACTGTGCTGCGTTCATTCACGGTGGCGTACGTGCGTGCTGCGAGAAATGTCATTGCACTGGAATGTTTACACGTCCCGGCTATCAGCTGGCTACACCCGTGACTTGTTTTCTTCGCTGTACCCTTTGCAGCACGATGAATACCTATCACTCGTCGGGAATGAGGAAGCGAGCTCGTTTGCTCAGATGGATTTGAGCGGCAAACTAATTATAAAGGCGCAGCTGGGCGACGACATACGCCGCATTCCAATCCACAACGAAGACATCACGTACGACGAGCTAATACTGATGATGCAGCGAGTGTTCCGAGGCAAGCTTACCAGTAACGACGAGGTCACGGTCAAGTACAAGGATGAAGGTGAATACATGTGTATCATTGACTTCGCCTCGGTGGGTGTGTCTTGTCGACTGCTGCCAACATTGACTTTCGGTTGCGACTTTTGCAGATGGTGACCTTATTACCATTTTCGACAGCTCAGACTTGTCTTTTGCGATTCAGTGCAGCCGGATACTGAAGCTAACAATATTCGGTCAGTCTTTTTCAATATTTGGTACCTTGGCAAGTCATTTGAAAGGTTTCTATTACTGTTGTAGTGAACCAGCAACCAGTTCCATTGGAGCCAGACGAAATTAAGCACCTCAGGAAAGAGCTGCAGGAAATTAGGAATGTTGTAAACCGCCTGTTGGACAGATTCGAGCCCCGTCATTTTGTCTCCAACAGTTCAGAGCCAGAAGACAGTGCTGGTAAGTCAAACTACGTGTATTGTTGTTTTTTGCCAGTTTGGTTGTAGTTGATGTTTTAACGAGCCTTGCCCATCAGGAACTGCTCAACTGAAGGCCGCAAATGCTGTTGCACCAAAGGAGTTTGACCCCCTCGCTTCCAAACAGGCGTCTGGTGATGAGCCCAGTGCACAGATGAAACCTAAAGGTACGTAAAAAATTACCTAGGTTAAAGTCAATGACCCAAGTTAAACTTACGATTATGCTCATGGCACATTTACTTTGGTAGCATTGAGTATCCATTATTTATTCCTCTAAGTGCAGCTTTTGATATGCTTTTCCAAGCTGTTAATCGTGGAGGATCACAAACCACTGACGCGGCAGTCAGACCAGTGTAGTGAATCAAAGCCATTTTGGGCCACTGAAAACCATGTTGGCTGCATGATCTGCACTTGCAAGCGGTCATTTCAGTCATCCATTTTTTCTCACTCAATGGTTGTAAGCATTCCACACAAAATAACAAGCTGCTTTGTTGGTGAACAAGACGGGGGGACACTGTGTTTAAGAAAAGCAACATTGGAGATGGACTCCTCTAATTCAAGGCTTGTCCTTTGTAGAATGGTGGAAGAAAATGATAAATTTGGCACTAGAGATGGCTTAATCTAGTCAGCCTTCTTTGGCACATAGTGGCTCTAGGTTGCTACATTGAGGTGACTGGCACATCAACTGTTTGTTATATTGGTGATCACCAGCTGGGATCACTATGCTGTACCTTACTTGTGTTCTATAAGGACATGCTGTGCTTTGTGTATTTTAGTTGGGCACATTTGGGATGGCTTAATTGCCACCCACTGAGTCACTTGAGACTCCTTACCTTGATTACAGTGCGCATGGTTATCTTTCAAAGAAAGGAAACACAACATTTCGTGTCAGTATTCACTCCTTCAAAGAAGCACTAGCAAAACTTTTCACTCTTCTATTTGCTTTATAGATAGCCACCGCCTCTGTAATCACAGTTTGAGACATAAGCACCTCAAATGTGCAAGAAATCATGAATTGTATCATCCTTTATTACAACCAATTTGAAACACGTTCCAAAAGGAAGCACAACTTCAATTGTGTTAAGCAGGGCGCCTTCGCAAATTGCAAAAAATCAGATGTGGTAGTCATTTGATGTCCCTGTCGCGTGGTTCGGTCAGCCCCTGTGCAACAGTTGCAAACCGCACCGTCATCACTCCGCCGAATGCTGAACTGTGGGCATATTGAGTAGAAGAAATGAGAAAGGTTCTTCGCATTCCGACAAAAGTGACGGCAGAGGACCACGTTTGTCTATCATCGAAAGCAGCGGCACACAGAGTCAAGGAGGAAAGAAGGGATGAGCCCACATTTTCCTGGCACTTTCCTCATAGCCACTAATGCTATGTGGACACTGCAACATTGTACTGCCTTCAGGAGAAGCCCAGATCACAACAGAAAAAGTTTCAATGTTTTTTCGCCGGTGTACTAAAAAAACCAGTCATGCCATCGCTGCCATGTTGTGGTCCATACACACCGATAAAGGGCTGTCTGAGAGTGACAACGATGGACCGAGAACTGCAACGAAATTTCAGTTTTTCAAAATTTGTTAAAAAGGAGTGGTATATACTACTGGAGCAATCTCGGCAAAGCTGCCGAGCAGGTAGTTGTATAGTTTTCATATTGGCAGCCTTTAAACCGCATCTAAGCAGACGACGCATGCACTTGGTGGTTGCCACTATGACGCAAGTCCCAGCACGCTACCTCTGAGCTTTTCCAGCATGCCGCGGGCGCAACCTCATCTCAGCCGTGATGCCACAGAGCCGAGCGTTCTATGTCATGCATCACTTTTGGCAAGTGCTTATGGCAGCTTTCTCTTCAGTTCTAGTGTTATAAATGGCTGTCCTTGCAAATATTTCGTGACGCTTCCACTCATAATTAAGCGTCAAATTTTGCATCTCCTCTGTATCTAAACTATGTTCAGCAAGCCTTTTCGCATGGTCCAAAATTTTGTTGCAGTTGGTGAAAAATACATTTTCATTCTGTGAAGGTAAACAAACATTCCTGGTTTCATGTTTTTCTGATTGCCAGAATCGGATGGAGGCTACATTTTTCTCGTAAAAAAATTGGGTGTGCGTTAGATTTCTTGGTTTGGAGAGCACTAACATCTTTTCTATGTTAATACCATTAGGAGCTCTGATTTTATTCCTATGTTTGTTTCTACTTTGAACCCATGTGAATAGGGTTCAGGGTAATTGGATAAATATTGCCAAATGAAGTAGTGATGTGTTTTGACATTCTTATTTTTTTAATGCCTCTTTAATTCAGCCTGCCTGATAAATGGGAGGTTTTCATTGTTTCCATCAAGGCTGAATGAATATAAGTCAACTGTAGTAAACTTTGCTGCTCAACTCTCATGTCATGGTTTTGGCACCATATACGGTGAAGCTGCGATATAAAGAATATGGCTATAGTATTCTTGGATATAACGAAGTAAATCTAAAATTAGTTTTTTTTTCTTTAGTATCAGCATGTGTGCGTACAACGAATATTGAATATAACTAAAGTACATTTTTGTTTGCGATAACGAGGTTCAGCTGTAGTAGCTTGAAATAGCTAGTAAAGTATCGCAATTGTACTCTTGTGGCAGGTGAAAATGGCCGGGTGGGCACTCCAGACAGCATCTCTAGCCTGGATTCAGCCTGCGGCCACTCAGCATAAGCTCCATCTGCAGCAGCAACAACAGCAGCAGCAACAACATCAGCAACAGCAGCAACAACACGTGCATCTTCAGCAGCAGCAGCAGCATCACTACCCTCAGCATCCCAGTCAGCCTGGAGTTGCATACGTGGGACAGCCTGGAGCACAGCAGCCTTACGCACCTCACGGTTGGTGGATGTCTTATGTCTGGGAGATTTCCACATGAAATCGGTGCCCTGTTATCTCTTCCATTTCATTGCTTGTCGTCTTCATGACGACTATATTCGTTATTGGCTATATTGGTACAAATTTCGGTGACAACTACTGCTCGTCACATTTCCCCCAAGAATGCCAGTGAAAGGAGGTTTTTACCTGTCATTTACTTTAAACATAAGAAATAAGGCAAATGTTTTTTTTTTCTGATAGAAATGTTGCATTTATTGCCATTAAATTGTAATTTTCCTCCTAGCCTGCAAGACTTGGTAGTGCAGTAACAATGTATACGTGTGACAGTAAGCGTTAGTAAGCACAAGCCAGCCAGAGCTCTCACTGTCAGGGTTCCATAGAAAAATATGGTATGTGTGGCTCCTCCCACACCTGTTTGCAATGCTTGACTGAGACGCAACTATAGCCCATGCGGCGAGAGCCTATGTGGAAGAATAAAAGATGTGCAGTTGGCCACAAACATTTATGAGACGCAGGACATGGACACAACAAATTTCTGCTTTGTTAAATGGACATTAATGAGAAAAATACTTTGAGCTGTGTTAGTAAATTACTCTTCTGCAATGTTAAAGGGGCCCTGAACCACTTTGTATCGAAGTGCAGAAAGGCATTTGAAGTGCAAATAGGCTTTTTCAGAAATACTTTGGTGCCACAAAAAGTACTTCAATGCGTTCAGCAGAAGCGGAGTTATTGGCAATCAAACACGGCCTACGCCGTGCTGCCGTTCCTTTCCTCCTTCAATGCCTTGCACTGCGAAGGCTACGGTGAAGTGAGGCATGGCCACAACACTCGCCTTCTAAATGTCATTGTGGGTGCAGTTCAAATTTCATTTTGGATGTTAACGTAGACTGTCCACGACTTCCAATTTTGGTGTCTACGGAACGCTAATCATGAGCCAAACGCGGTTGCCCTCGGCAAGCTGCAGTGCAGCTTAGCCAGTGGACTCGTGGTGACACCCTGCGGCGGCCGTGGCATCTACGCTACGTAGCCGACTGCAGCTACTAATAGCAGCCGCATATGGGAACCCGCTTTATTATGAAATAAAGCGTCCAGAAAAGAGTGAGGAACATGGCTTCTGTTGAAAAGAGAGCGTTTGAGAGAATGGTGACTTCGCGCTCCGCTTGCGAGTTCCACACATCGCATACGACTGCGAAACTTGGCTGAGATGTTCGCAGCAGCGTATGCTACCCGCGGACTATGTTATTTCACCAAGCCCGAGGATTGGTTCGGGGCCCCTCTAAATTCCACTATTACTGTGAGAGGAGGCTGAGTAAATCACAAAAAGTAGTGAAAACAAAAAACAGGTGGCCAGCATATGCTGCCTTGAAGTTCATGTTACCACCTTGCCATGACATCATGAATTCGACCCTTGCGGGACCACAAGATTTGGTTTAATTATCCGAAAGGTTGAATTAACTGACGGTGGCAGACTGAGTGAACTCATATATTTTATTGCTTTAAGTAGTCTCGTCGTCATCATCAGACTATTTCAATGCAGTATTACAATAAGTATACATGCCGTCGTCGGTCAGTAGCCCAGACCACAACACTGTTGTCGGCGCTGAGAACATCATCGAAAAAGATTCATAGCCCAGAGCACAGCGCAAGTTGTCGTCATTACTGCAGTACAGGTTTCTGCCGTCTACATCGTCGGCTGAGGAAGCAGTAGCACCGTCTTCAGAATTTCTTGTGTTTACAAGCTTCTTACCAACTGCTGCGCACATAAGGAGGCACTGTGTGGGGGTCAAATTAACCAAAGCACCATACTTTGGCATTAAAACTAGATAAGTTTTCTTTCCATAGCAATACATATATGGTTTATCACCAGGACTTTCCAGTGTGTTTGAATTAAGTGAGAAGTCAAATTAACCGATGTTGAAATAATGAAAGTCAACCGTACAAGGTGCAATTGTAGGACCACACAAAGGCAAGAAACTATTTTACCTACCTGCATATAAAATGGATCAGGAACATGTACGAAACATTGTATTTCATTATTAACGCTGCACTGCCTGCTTATTCACCCTCACTTTCCTAAGGTGACCCATTGCCAATGAAGTCCACCCACAAGTATTCATCTGTGCTGTCTAGAGCATTCAATATTAAAGTCTCACAGAAGTGCGCCTATGTAACGAGAAGCCAGTGCAGCTCATACAACGGGTAATGTGGAGTACAAAGCAGAGTAACACATGCATTTCATACTGCAAGTAATGTAAAAGGGCTTAAAATTAACTTGTGCTGAAGGAAAGGGAGGATCGATTTGGGTGGCATTACGTCGTCACGCATAGGTAGCATTCTTATATATACATGACTGTTCATATATATCATTACAATCATTAGTGTTTCTCCGTTGCATTTTGCTGCAGTAGCTAAATGCTCACTGCAAGATGCAGAGGACATTGTAGCTTTATGTAGGCATAGGCTGTGAACTCCTCCTAGATTTCAGGGAAGGATTTTTTATTGGGATCTCGGAAACTTTGTCTCTTTCTGCTGCATGCAAAATGGGCTTCATTGTGTTGCTGATTCCATGGCTGCTCCCTTTATTCATTCCAAATGGTCACACCATGGCATCATTGCAGGTAGTTTCGGAAGTTAAAGGGGCCCTGAACCACCCCTCGGGCTTGGTGAAAAAACACAGGCCACATATAGCGTACGCTGCTGTGAACATCTCAGCCAAATTTTGCAGTCGTGCATGGCGTGTGGATCTGGCAAGCAGAGCGCAAAGTCACCTTTCTCTCAAACGCTCCCTTTTCAACAGAAGCCTGCTCCTCACTTTTTTCTGGATGCTTTATTTCATTATATAGCAGATTCCCATACATGGCTGCTGTTGGCCAATAGCCAACATCATTCAAGAAGGGTGTTTGGATCAGTGTGCTTCTTCCTACTGTTACTGTCTATATTGACGCATTTTAATAAACAGGCTGAAGTAAACAAAAATCTGCTTTAGAATTTCGATAATAATTACATACTTCCAGAAGACGCGGACTATCATCTGCTCACGCTCGACCGTGGCCGCCCGTGTAGGAATTAAACTTTGGCCACCCTGCTTATTGGTGTTGTAACTGTTGAGTCTCGCTAATTCCGGCTAGTTTTGAACGCTCAACTAGCCTAAGGTCAGACCACACGCACGCTTTCCAGCGCACACTCACTCCTGGCCACTCCTGGTTAGGCACCTTGGCAGACTTCGCTGCGTAATGAGCCATTGATAGCGCTTTAAAATGTGCAAGTTGGATGTGGCTACTATCTCTTCCCCAGACCACTGACGCATGCGCCCACATTATGATCGTACTCCTGTAAGCTAATTCCAGTGAACATTCAGTGGCATTAGTAGAAGAAAGCGAAGCTTCTTCCGGCATTCTCATAGAAGTAACAGCAAAGGATAAGGCTTAATCTGTGCCAGATGCGGAGCTGTATAGGGCTAACTGACGTGCATGTGAGTGGCATGCGATGCCACAAGGCCACCACCTCTATTTTCTGTGGTGTACCCAATCTTCAGTTTCACTTTCGAAGCTTCCCTGCACTTGGCACAAAATTACGTCTTCATATCTTGATTGCAGACTCACCAGTTATCTAAATAAGTTAGATTTCGACACAAGATTGTCGCATTACTACTCCATGAGACAGGAGCAGCCAGATTCTAGAATTAAGAGAAGTTCTTGGCTAATAAATAAAAAAGTAAGCCTATGAGTAAGCCTAATTAAAATTAAGTAAGCCTAATTAAATGTTTTACCACCTAATGAAGCAAGGAAATATGTCGGCACTCTAAAAACAATATTTAAAGTGGTCCTGACCTATCCCTCGGGCTTGGTGAAAAAACAAAGTCCACGGATACCATACGCTGCTGTGAACATCTCAGCCAAATTTTGCATTCGTGCACAGCTTGAAGTCACCTTTTCCTCAAACACTCCCTTTTCAACACAAGCCTTCTCCTCGCTCTTTTCGGGGCTGCTATGTTTTGTCATATAGCAGATTCCCATTCGCTGCTGCTATTGGCCAATAGATGACATCTGTCATGAAGGGTGTTTGGATTAGTGTGCTTCTTCCTACTGTTGTTGATGCAGTTTAAAAAACAGGCTGAAGTAAGTGAAAATCAATGTTTCAAATTTTGACAAGAATTAGATACTTCCGGAAGTACAACTATCGTACTATCACTGATTGTTGTTTGCTAACACTTCGTCGCACCTGCCTGCATAAGAATTAAACTTTGGCCAAATTGCTTATCAGTGTCGGGTTATCAGCTGTCGGATCTCGCTAATTTTGATTAGTTTTGAACAATGAACTAGCCTTGAACCATGGGAAACATAGAGGGCCCCTAAACCAACCACAGGTCGAAATTTAGTTGTGGTGTTGCAGTTGTGCTCGGGTCTACAATGAACACGTAGCCGCGAGAATTTTTCGAAATGGTGCCGTAATAGCTGAGTTGCACACGTTTGATGATCGGAAACATGGCCCTCGCTTGTTTCGCTCTTTCCTTTGCTATTCTCCTCGTCGGCTGGTCTCTCCTCTTCGCCGAGTGCTCCTCCAAATGTCACGTGACATACGTCATCGCCAACGCGCTTCTCAAAACACTGTTCACTTCCGGTTAAGGCACGTCCACGCTAGCGGCAAATATACCGACGGCAAACCGGCCTCCAGTGCCCTAGAACGTCTGCCGCGCGAGAGGTGTCCAAAGTAGACGGCAGTTCGGCCGGCGCACTGCCCGCAGCACATCGATGGGCCAATTGACGACTGTAAAGCTGCGCGCCTCCACCACCGGCGATGAAAACATCGGTTGTTCCAAGCGAAATAATTTCCGCTAGATAAAGCAATGCTTAAATTGTACATTTTATGAAAAACGATATCCACTGTCAAACGTTAAACATTAACGAGAGCTCCAATACTTGTCCAGCTCAGCTGCAGTGCATAGCTACCGACGGGAGACGACTGGCTTGGCTGTGCTCGCATCGCAGCCGATGGCGCCACTAATATCAGTGTATTTTTCTTTATGTACAATTATTGCGAAGAGCGGCAACAACGATGAGAATATTGCGGCTTGTGAGCGTTGGTAATTCATTCCGAAGCTTTGAAGTGAACCAGAAAAGGCCTAGCGACAATATCGGCGCCGTCGAGCGATCAGCAGCGGTGAGGCTGCCGCATAAATGAGTCCCGTTCTCATGCTCCCTACGGCAAGGAAATTTCGCCATTCGCGAACAAAACCGCCGTCGAACGGCGGCCTGTGAATGGCAAACGGCGTACGGCGAGTTACCGTGCCGGTAACGTGGACAGGCCTTAGCCGCGACTTCGCGCTTCTCGGCTACCCGCTGTTGCTTCCATGCCGGCCCGTGCTCAAGCGAAGCGTGCCGCTATGGACCCTGTGTCGCGCGCACGTCTAGAAAGGCCAACACTGTCGCACTGTTCACGCAGCTAATCAGACCGCTAAGCACGACTGTGTTGGAACGCAAGCGATTTAGCACTTGCGTTGCGGGCTCTAATTACCCATTCGCAAATGCACACAAGCAAGCAACACGACGAGGAAGAGCAGGGAGCTCGCGTACTTGCTAGCAGACTAACTGGAATTCGTAGGTTCTTGCTCGACCAATCGACAATACCATTGACATCACCAGATGCACCCTGTGACATCATAACGAGCCGCTGAGGGTACCGGAAAGGCTCGGAGACGAGCACGGCATTATTTTTAAAATTTTGTAGTGCGCCCGCGGCGGGTAGTGCTGCAGCGTTTAGCCTAGTTGATCGTGACGGCATTCTGAACTCGATGCGCGTGCTTACTTGAAATCTTTAAAAAATATCGAAGGTGGTTTAGAGATCCTTTAAAGGGACCCTGAAACAGATTTTTATGATATTGTACAAACGTACTGAGTCGATAGAGTAGGTCCTTCTGGTCATTTATTGACGCATCTAAGTGCTCCATGTAAAGCGTGTAATTTATTATAAGGTTTTAAAAATGTACATCGCTAGCGATCGCAGCACGCCAGTTGCCTGATTTTTCCGCCGCCCCTGACCAAGTGATGCGAGGTGACCATATGACGCCAGTAGGGTGAGCTATCGGATTGCCTGCCCAGGGCAGGTCATCAATAATTTTAACACGAAAGTGTTTTATGCCGGGGTCCACCAAGACTTCAGTGACGTATTTCCGTCACGGAAATACGTCAGCTTACAATGTACACGAACATAATACAAAGAAAGAAACCAGAAGAAAAAGTTCCACAAACATGCAAAATTTGGAAATCGAACCCACGACCTCTCGGTCCGCGACGATAGATCGCCGAGCGTTTAACCCATTGCGCCACAAACGCATTTGCAGAGAGCTACACAGACGCGCCTTATATATCTAACACTCCTCCGTGTACCCGCGCTCTTGCTCGGGGCGGTGCCGCCGCCTACGAGCAGAAAAGAGACGTACTGCATTATGACACTAACGCGCACCGACAGTGAACGCTTCGGTGGTCTCAGCACTACGACTATAGTGCCTAGAATATACTTACTAGTGTGCCGACCGCCGGGCGTTTCTAATGGGAGACGCTGGCACCGCCGGTGATGCCTTCCGCCGGAGGCCACCAGACGGCGACACTGTTTGGGACCGTGCTAACCGAGCGGCGCATCGCGCGTCGCTTGCGCTTCGGATGCACTTTGGATGCGCGTTCGTAAGCGCTTGTCATCATAAATGCTCATGGTCATCGACGTTGGTAGTCGTGATGGAGGAGACGTGCCACCAGGCGTCAGCGTGGGTGCATCAACGCCTAAGGGCGCTTTAGCCACAAAACACCAATAGACATTATATATCAATGTGCAACAAACATTACACTACTTCTGTGAAGACACGTTTCACTTTCGTGTTCTATACCGATTCCTATATAAGAGGGATCAACCACATTTTTTTTCTAACTTTATGGCGAACAAATGATGTTCATAATAGTTGGAATGTTAGTTAATTTGTTTCATAAGAAAAGAAACTAACAAAGAGAATGCACAAGGACAATTTATCACTACACTCAAGCACTTCCGGCTCACAGCAAGTGTCGTCTGCTTGTGCTACGGCGTTGTTACAATGTGTTCCATGTTGACGAGAGCTGCGCGGTCAGTGTTGGTCTCTATATTTCTTTTCACGAGCATCATGGTTCGCCCTTGTTACGTTGTGGGCTGCAAACGTAGCGACTGGCAATATGTCAAGCTGCGACATTATGTCCCTCTTCAAGGCATCAGACCCGCGGAGTGGCTGCAGCGCATCGGACTGTTGGTCTCCGATCGGCGCCAGGATTTGCGCGTTTGCGGCTGTCACCTTACGCCGGAGGTTTACCACCACAATAGTGTTTTGAGTGTCCGGTATTCGGGTAAGCGTAAGGGGACTGAGCCTCTTATGGGATAAGCGGAGGCGCAAACGTGAATGGCCAGCACTGTGCAGTGACCTGGTGGCAAATCGCTCAACCTAACAACTAATAAAGCAGTAACGAAGTGTATTCTACTTGGCTGGTGTAAATTTTTGGCAGGAGCGTAAATGTGAACACATTGTTTTTCTAATTGTTTAAAGTGTTTTTACACTTGGTTACAGCAGTATTAGCTCTTTGTTTGGCTGGTTAAGCTCCCTGCCAGCAGGTGGCTGGACCGTGCAGATCGATCTATCAGGCCGCTCGCGTATGTCAAAGCTAAAGCTTCTTCATCACAGCAATTGTAGTATGGAAGAGCTTTAATGTATGCCTCCACCCATCTGTCAAAACATCCAGCTCTCCTGTGGTTACCGGAATACCGGACACTCAGCGCTGCAACAGAATGCTTTCAACGTATGCTGCTTCGATAGCTCTCGCGTGTGATCGACTGCCAGGCAGCTGGTGGAGAGGTCGGAGAGGCTTCGTGCCCTGGCTCCAAGACAACTGAAAGTTGTCTTGGAGCCAGGGCACGAAGGGCACGTGCCCTAGCTCCAAGACAACTGAAAGTTGTCTTGGAGCTAGGGCACGAAACCGTCTCCCCCCCTATGATGGGGGGGGGGGAGACGTAGAACCAGTGAAGGCGGAGCTTAGCCCCGCTTGCTCGGTGAACGAGTTGAGGAGAGAATTCATGGCTATGGAGGAGGGTAACTTGTAATCGTTCGTAGCTCTCTTAATATGAGACGCTTCACAAAAATTGTGGTGCGAATGTTTTACTGTAGCTGCACCCTATGCGTCTACAAAATTTGTCCAAGCCATTTCGGGGACCCTTTAAGGTGAGACCACATGTACGCTTGCCAGCGCGTGCTCACTCCTGGCCACTCCTGGCTAGATGCCTCGGCAGACTTTGTTTCGTATTGAGCTATTCGCAACATGCGCAGTTTGGTTGTGGTTGCTATCTGTCAGTCAAGCTGGTGCTGGATAAAGCTAGCCCACACCACATAGTAGCATGGCCAAACAGGAGCATATGAGCACGAGCGCGCACTCCAGCCATGTTGTTCGCATACTGTTAAACCTGCTTATAACGAACCTTCATATAACAAATTCCTGGATATAACGAAGCTTTTCTATTCCCTGCGTTACTCCATAGAAGCACATGTATTTGAGACCTCTATGTAACGAAGTGGCAGCGGGAGACCCCCTCGATATAATGAATTTTCCCCTCCGACAACCTAGATTTCGCCCAAAATTTTGTCATTTTTGTGCGAGCAGCAACCGGAAGCACCTTCTTCGCCGCAACGGAATGCGAAGCGAGCGCACGTGTGCGTGCATGCGTGTGTGTGCGAAGCGGGCCTGCATCCCACGCCCCGGTAAACTTGCCACCGAGGGCGTGACCTTTCCCCCTCACTCCATTCAAACCTGATCCTGCCGCTTGCTGCAGCTGGCCTAGCCCGCCAAGCCTGCACTCTCTCCTTTTCCAGTTGATGTTGCTGATGCGCTGGTACACGCTGTGACACATCACACTCGATGAGCGCAGACACGCGCTGTCAAACGCTGGCGGCGTGTAAAAGCGCCGCTGGAGAAGTGAGCGAAGTGACCTTCGTGCTGTTGTCTATCGCTTCAACGCAAACTGAGCGCCGAGAACACAGCACGCACAAAGCTAAGAGCCGCTGACGCACCTACACTGCTAGGCTCTGCCCCAACGCAGATCGCTTTCAAGATAGGGCCCGCGCGACCGCGCGCCACCGCGCAGAACGCAGTTGATGCCAGAGTACAATACAACGCCACCCCGCTATCTCTCCCCCCTCGCTCCCTCGCCGGTGCCTCGAGCGGAACGGAAGAAGGCGCACTTCCTCCCTGCTTTTCTTGCGCGTGTGAGATTTAGACGCGGTCGTCGGCTCCCCTCGCACGTTCTCACTCACACATACAGCATACGGCGCGCAGCGACTGCGCGCCGTAAGCCCTTGGACTTTATACGGAATATCTATGAGCCAAAACCAATTTTAGGGCCACAACGTGTCATAGACACCATCTTTATATAGCAAATACGGATCTCAAGGGCCATAATTTTGCTGGCGGAAACCGAAAATATGTCATAGTTGTCGCCCCCGGCACTTTGGGCGGCCAATGCCATCGTTAAGCCACCAAGCCAAGCGACATGAAAAGTCAAAATGGCCACTCGGGCTGGCGCGGTGTGGCAGTTCGCAACGTATGATGCGGGAACGGTCCCACAGTTGCGATGCAACAGCGGGGTTACCAATGCATTGGGTTCCATGGCAGCTGTGGCGGGACCGGCTGAAAACGACGTAACAGCCGGGAAAACGCAGCCCCCGGTAATGTAACAGCGGGGTTCTACTGTAACACTATACGACGCTACGACGCCATCGTGACGCTCGCTCTTCGTTTCCGATGCCTCGCGCTTGCGCGAAACGACACGCGTCCACGCATCCGGTACCTGGTGTGACATTCCAAGGATGAGTGCTTCGACGAAAACGGAAAACGGGTGCGCGTTACAATTAAGGGCGTGTTAGAATCGAGTAAATACAGTAAGCGTTTCTTTTTTGAATTTTCGTGCCGAACCTGCATATAACGAAATCCTCTTTATAACCTCTTTATAATCCTCTTTATAAAAATCCTCTTTATAATCCTCTTTAAAATTTGTCAATTTCGTTATATCCAGGTTTAACTGTAGTTAGCCACTACATTTGCATGTAGCTGTGTCTGCAGCGTAGCATGGCGGCAGCCATGGGGTGCCGCAGCATTCCGCTCGCTGACATCACTGCAGCACACTGAGAACAACGTGATCTGATTGGTATCTATAGGTTACGTGACTCAAGGCCTGAACACCAACATTTGAGGAACAGGCCATCTGCTTCCCTAGTCACACACCCTTGAGGTTTCACCATCACAGTCGAAGCTCATTATGTTAGGAATCCTTTCAACGCAAGTCCGGAGCATGGCATCAGTTGGTTAGCCGATGTGCGCACTGCCGACGTACTCGCACGAGCGAACATGACGATGACATTTGTTCAACCCTCGGAAATTTTCAGTATGTCGTAGAGGTAGTACGAAAGGCAATTTGCTACTCACGTCACTCGGTGCAAGAATAGCTACACGTAGCTATCTAGTACATTGTAGCACAGCGAAGGGATGAGACACCATAAACTCAACTATAAGCTGAGGAATAGCCTCCGAGTTCAGCACTTCATTGGCGCCAAAATCGGAAGTAGTGGCACCTATGTGAACATCCAGAATTAAATTTGAACTGCACACCATGGTCACGTTCAGTAGGTGTAGAGTTGAAGGCACTGCCCCGCTCCACCATAGCGTTCACCGGGAGCGCCGTGAAGGGGGATCAAAGGCGATCTTTAATTGCCAATAACTTTGCTCCTGCTGAATGCATTGAATTACTACTTTTTGCTGCAATGTATTTCTGAAATAGTCTACTTTAATGTCAAGTAGATTTCTCGACTTTGTGGTTAAGGGCCTCTTAAAGGGACATACATACCTGGTTGTGCAGCAGGGACTCTGCCACATTAGAAGAATAGTCATTTTTGCGAACTCCAGTTCATTAATTTCGTTTTCATGAGTTGTTTATTAGACAAGAAATTAAAGGCTGAAATTCAATTTCTGAATTTCACGCAGACCCTAGCTTTGGTATGTCGGTGTGACGTCACGGATTTCAACGTATTATTTCGTACTTGGTCTCAATTGACTCAGCAAAGAGTTCTCAAAACTTTCCATGTTCTATCTTTGGCTCCTTTGAAGCAGTGTAATCCATTTTTACCAACAATCAATTAACTAGGCCTTAGCAGGTGCAGTAAATATTCATGGTGTCACGGTGAGCCGGTGTGGGAACTTCAAGACAGTGTCGCCACCAGTCTTTCCTTTGTGCACCTCTTCTGGCTTACCCAGCCCCCTCTCGCAGTAAGATAGTGTTCCATTTAGTATTGTATACAGCTAATTTATTAATACGCATGAAATTACTTTTCTCATTAGTGTCCCTTTAAAAAGCATTGCTTGTCTTCTTTGAATCTCTGCTACTTTTCATGTTTATTTCGACAGTCCAAGGAACATGATATCTGTTTGCTGGATTTCTCGAGACATCACGATCCATCAGCAATGCTACCTCTTTTATTTTTGCACTACTATTTTGCCAAATAAAAAAGAAAATTTTAATCATCTCAAAAGTAAAATAAAGGCCTCCGTTGTGCTTTTCTGGTCTTAAAGGGGCCCTGAACCACCTTTCTTAAAAACTCAGAAATGCCTTAGAACGAGTTTGGTACTCACCAGCAATATATTACCATAATTTTTTAGAGAAGAGTGCGGTATTTACCTTTCCCATTAGCCCTTAATGTCCTCTACTCAAAAGGGGTGGGGCGGCACTGGTGGCAGTAGAGTGGCATTGCCTTGCCTGCTGCGTTACGGCGAGAGGGCTCGTCACTGCACCCTGCAGTGGCCGTGGTATTTGTGCTACGCGGCTATGCGCAACATTAAGTGCGTGGCAGGGCTGGAGTGCATGCTTTGTGTGCTCCAGACTGGTTGTGCTACGTGGTGCAGTTCGGCTTTGTCCTGCACGGATAGTAGTGCATATTTGAGTGCTATTCAAAGCACGTCTAGCCAGGAGTGAGCGTGTGACCCATGTAGATGCTAACCGCCACTCCGCGTGAGGCGCTGCAGGCTTAGCTTACGCGTAGTCTGGACTTAAGTTTCGCATGTTTCGAGGCTAGTTGAGTGTTCGACTAATTGAAATTAACGAGACCTAATGGCTACGACACCAATAAGCAGTGTGGTCAAAGTTTAATTCCTGCACGGGCGGGCACGGCCGAGCATGAGCAGAGGGTAGTCGGCTTCCTTTGAAAGTGTGTGATTCCTATCAGAATTTGAAGTGCAGATTTTTGCTTACTTCAGCCTGTTTTGTTCACTACATCAACTATTAACTCAACAGCAGGAAGAAGTGCACTGATCCAAACACGCTTCTTGATGTCAGCTATTGGGCAGTGGCAGTGCTCTATAAGAATCTGCCTGCTGACATTAAGGGGCAGCCACAGGAATCACTGAGTGAGAAGGCCTCTGTTGAAAAGTGAGTGCCTGAGTAAAAGGTAACTTTACGCTCCGCTTGTGAGACCCACACGCTGCACACGAATGGAAAATTCCACCGAGATGTTGACGGTAGCATATGCTATCCACGGAATGTGCTTTTTCACCAAGCACAAGCGCCAAGCACAAGGGGTGGGCCAGTGCGCCTCGTTAAAAGCTCCAAGATCAGTCTGAGTTTGAAAATTTGTTATACTGTAGAATCTTCGTAAACGGAACCTCAAAGGAGCGGAGAAATATGTACCAATTAACAGAGGAGTTCTCTTTCTTAAGAGAGATGTGCTTTGGTGCAGCACTATATCTTATACACCACCTTAACACTGTTTAGACATGTTAAAAATAAAGAAGTGAATGCAGCAGTTTGTTTCTCCCATAGTTTGATTGGGGTGGAAGACTTCTGGATCGAATAGGCTTCGCTAGTTTTGATTTAGAGCAGGCACAGGTGGTGTTCAAAGCAAAAGCTTTGTTCTTACTGGTCGACTTGGTGGCTGGATTAGCACTAGGTCGTGCTGTTGGATGCCAAATTATCAAACGGGGCACTGTAATGCCTATGTGTTATTGTTGGTTGTAAAGCATCTTATGCAAATAAATTTAGAAAAGCCAATTATGTTGACAGACTCGTTAAGTGTAGTTAAAGCTTTAATGTCACTACAAAAACATAAATATCCTGTAATTATTGAACTTTGTTCGCTTCTGTGCACTATTTATGCAGCTGAACAATGTATCGTAGTATGCTGGGTTCCTGGTCACAGAGGCATTGAAGGTAATATCCTTGCCGATGAACTCGCTACAACCATAGCAACGAAAACTCGCAACGCTCCCATAGTTGTCACAGCTATAGATTTGAAACCTTTCCTGGTGAGAAAACTAGGAAGTTATTGGCAACACTTTTTGGGTGCTGAAATGTCTAAGAAGCTTCACCTAATTAAACCACAGTTAGGCATTTGGCCATCAACAACGAAATCACGGGAAGCCAATGTCCTCTTAACTTGGTTGAGAGTAGGACACACATACAGCACACATAACTACTTGTTGACTGGTGATGAACCTCCAATCTGTGGTAAATGTAGTGAGAGGGCGACCATCATCTACTTCTTACTGGAATGCCGGGAAGCAGACGCTGAAAGGGGAAAAAAAAACGCTTTCCGCTAGATTACAGACAACATATCCACCTTCATCCAGCAATGTTTCTCGGTAAGGAACAGTTATTCAACACGAAATCGGTATTAAATTTTTTCAATGAAATTCGCTTACATGTTATCAACCCAAAGAATTCGTAGAGCGGCATCTCTTGAGAAGCCACTGTTGCGATGGTAGCGTTTTGTATAGCGCTCACCTCCAGGCCCTTTCGAAGGGCCCTGATGAGGTAGTAGTGCCACTGACAGTGACACATTTTAGTATATCACCTCTTCATAGCATATCTATTATTTTTGTCCAACGTATAATTGTACACCCTATGTATCACTGTCGTAATTTTACTTAAATGTATATTTTGCGTACTTTACAACGAATGTTTTTAGGCAACTATACAGCCCCATCACGTATACCCTTTGACATTGACCACACCATCAACAACACCATACCATTTTATGGCGCTCTTTGGCCATCCCTGGCCTTTGCACCATAAAACCCCATTAATCATCATCAATGATTTTGATGCAACATTCAAGCAATAACAAAGCTGTAATAAGTGCAAAATGTTTTAAAATGTTTCTGAGCTACGAACCCGGTCAAAATATAATGCCCCTAGTTGCCTCGGTTTGCAGTACCTTTCGGACAGGCCCACTGTACAAGACAGCAGCCAGCAGCCCCAAAGTGATGGGAAGAGGCTAAGAAAGCTTTGCTTGATATGCCAAGAACAGCAAGGACATGGAACTTGCCAACTCTCCTAAATTTCCCATAAAGTACAAATGTGGGCTCGTTTTGTGGTTTTATTAATGTTGTGTCAAGTTTAACGAAAAATAAATTGTTTGCGAAAATGTTGTTGGTCTCTGAACCTTTCACTTAAATCCCTTTGCCATCCTTTTGTACTCTGAAAGGGCATTTGTTTTGAGCAAGCTTATAGAGACCATTTCCGAAAGCAGGTAAAGTCGGCAACAGTGATATTGCTGAAAAAATCACTTATCTATAAAGAATGTGTTGCTTGTCAGTCTCTGCTGTTACAAGTTGGCTGCCACTTATTTGCTTTATAAAAAGGTAAATCATCGTTAACCCTGCGGTCATGAGCTGTTGCCATGAACGGCAGAGGCTCATAGCCACACATTTGTAGTCGTTTCAGTCAAGAACCATTTTGTGCGTTTTGGATGCCACACAGAAAAAACGCTTAGGTTAACAAACACATGTTAAGGATTTCAGAAAAATTTCTTCATTCCTGAGGCTCTCAACGGTACTTGAGCACTGTATGGTGGAGCACTCTCCTGGGTTGAGGCGATGATTTGCACTGGCAGGGTCCGTATTGTTGCTTTTTTCTAAATTGCTCTCATCCAAGGATGTTTGCTGACCATCTGAAGGTGAAATACAGTGGAACCTCGTTGATACGATTCTGCGTAATAAGCTTTTCAAGATGATGCTTTTTTTTTCTCTATAATACGATTTGATTAATAATAGGATGCGATTTTCGGAAGATACGCTTTATTTTCCGGTTCCCGTGAAGATCGTATCAACGAGATTCCACTGTATATTCATCTTCACCACTGAAATCATCTTCTGATTCACTGAACTCACATGAGTTTCTCCCATAAAAGTGCACGCGCAGAAAACATTGCCATCCTGTCAGCACTTCATGTCACAAATTCCACTAAGAGTTCCTTTCACGTGCCGTTGAAAACGGCACTTGGCTGCCTTCATCTGGAGACTTCATCTGAAGTGCACTTATTAGAAAAAGTTCCCGAAGGCTGGCACTGCCAACCCAAATAAACATGCAAACGCGAGCATGCATGTGTCGAGTACTTCATGACATCTTACTGGAACTGATATTTTCGCATGATGGGAGGGGCCTAACACATGGTCGCAAAGAGTTAATAAAATGTGTACCCCCAAAAAGTGTGGTAAGTTTTAGGAAAAGAAATTCCAGCAGAACCCATCTCACGATTAATGCTGATGTTAATGCGATTAGCATTGAAGCAATGTAGCAACACAGTATTCCCACCGCCGAAACGCTTATGTTTGAGGTGTGTTGTATGAGGCGAAGTGTGCGAGTGGCGCTTATCTGTGTATGCGTATTCAGGCAAGATTTCCTGAATATATAGGATGCAAGTTCAATTTTGCCCAGCACCGTAGAAATTTCAAGGGATTTTTTATTACTTTTTTTTTATCATATAAGAGCAGCACACACCCAGAGACCAAAGTTGGCATCATACAGTTTCATTGAAAAGCAGCACAGACCAAGTGACGCAAATTGGCATCGAAGAGTGACCCAAGCTGGCATCAAAAAGGTTCATTGACTAGTGGCAAATTCCCAGTGTCACATACTCGGGGACCCAATTTGGTCCTACGATTGGTTGGTTCCCTAAGCACAGCATCCCGATGCTATACGCATTAGACCATGGACTGCCCAGTGACCCAAGTTGGTGCGAAAGAGGTTAGCCGAGGATAGACGTACCACAAACTGCGTTAAGTTCCCAAAAAATGCTAATCACATTAAAAGGCAAGCTGTAAAAAGAATTCTGTGCTATTTTTTCCTTCCCTCCTGTATTTTAAGCTTAAGGGGGCCCTGAACCACTTTTTATCCAAGTGAAGAAAGGCATTTGAAGTGAAAATAGGCCATTTCAGAAGTACTTTGCCGCAAAAACCACTGCAATGCATTCAGCAGAAGCGGACTTATCGGCAGTCAAACACAGCCTCTCTTCAATGCCTTGCACTGTGAAGGCAACGGCAGGGTGGGGCGTGGCCATAACACTCCCCCTTCTAAATGTCACAGTGGCGCGCAGTTCATATTTCATTTTGGATGTTAACGTAGATTCCATGACTGATTTTGGTGCCTATGATGCGCTAAACGTAAGCCAAACGCGGTTGTCCTCGGCGAGCTGTAGTGCGCTTAGCCAGTGGACTCGTGGCGGCACCCCGCAGTGGCCGTAGTATCTACACTACGTATCCGACCGCAGCTACCAATAGCAGCCACGTATGGGAGTCCGCTTTATTACGGAATAAAGTGTCCCTAAAAGAGTGAGGAACATGGCTCCTGTTGAAAAAAGAGCTTTTGAGAGAAAGGTGACTTCGCGCTCTGCTTGCGAGCTCCACACATCATGTACGACAGCAAGCCTAGGCTGAGATGTTCACAGCGGTGTATGCTACTTGCGGACTGTGTTACGTCACCAAGCCCGAGGGGTGGTTCGGGGCCCCTTTATCAGGTTGGCAAGTGTGCAAGTGGGCCTGGTATAACTAAGTGAAGAACGCCATAACTTGTAAGCTGGTGGCCCCATTAGATGGCGGTGAACAACACCATTGCACTGATGCCAAACTTTGGCGTGCTGGTGTAGTATGGAGCTAAGTGGAACAATGCAAGCATCAAACTACCCAGCCTCCAGCGACCGCTTTGTCTGAGTAACAGGAACTGGCCTTGAGGGCTGTGCTTTTGCGGGCTGCATGCACTAGAAGTGATTGCTGGAGCTGGGAACATGTTTATGGCTGCCATGTTTTGGACATCGCCTATTAATGAAGGATAGGTAATGGAAAGTATGTCTGCCTTGGAGCTCATTAAAGCTGATGACAATAGAAGTTTTTGCTTCATCGGAGGATGTGATTTCCGCAGGGCATCCTCCTCCACAGCAGCAGCAGCCACAGCCTCTCGCGCAACAGCACCCGCAGGTTCCCCCTGGAGGCTACACAGGTGCACCATTGCCGACAGCCAGGCCCGGTCCCACCCCCACTCCTGGGATGCCCGGCCAGCCTGCCCAGGGGCCGTACGTTCAGCCTGCATACCCCCAGACATCGGTTGCTCAGAGGTGAGAAAAATCTTTAGAGACCAGCTACAACGAAATTTCACTTCGGCTGAATTGTTTATAGATGAGTAGTAGTATATGTTATTGAAGCGCTTCAATCTAGGCAAAGCTGCAGGGCTGGCAAATGTATAATTTTCTTATTAGCAGTCTTTAAGCTTAATATCACCAAATCAGATGCGACATGTGCTCACCAGCATGTGCACGCATCGAGTCCCAGCATGTTGCCTCGATTTTTCAGCATGCCACGGATAGCTTCATGCATCGCATAATCTCAGAGGTCATACCAACGAGCCGTACATTCTAAATCATGCGTCACACCTTGTGAGTGTTTTTTCCTTCAGTTTTTGTGTCAAGAATGGCCATTTTAGCAAGGTTTTTCATGATGCATCTGTGCTTGTATTTCAAATATAACATTTTTCATGGAAGGTCCTCTATATCTGTGCTACCTGAAATTAGGCTTCCTATAAAAGCCAACATTTCATATGGTTGGCCTTTAGCAAGGAAACCTTAATGTTTTCTGTGCTAACACAAGACCATGTGAAACAATTGCAAAGATAATATATGGCAGTTGATGGGGCCAGTCATAACAAAACGGAAAGTGTGTCTTTCAGAAGCTGTTCCCTAGTCTTTTTGTCCCATTTCAGACACGTTTAAGCAATCCTGGTGTCAAAAATAAGCACAAGAACTCTGCTCTCGACTACAAAATGAAGGTCTTTACGAGCTTCCTTTATGCGGCATTTGGGCAGAATTCAATTGACAAGCTCGGCTCACTTATACAGAAAGTAATACCACACAACACCTATAGTGAACTTAAAGAAGGGAAACTGCACCTTATGTAGTGCAATGAAAATAAGAGCATGTCGTGAACTAAAGTATGCGACTGAGACATGGTGCTGTCAAAATCAAAACTAATATCATCATTATTACGTAGTGAGCAATATGGCCGCTGTAGTAGCGGCTGATGGGGCTCGTCGCGCTGCTCGTTCACTGGTTTTGGGCGCTTTGTTACCACTTTCGGGGCGGTGATCGTGTATACGGTACTACAGATATCTTTATTATGTCGCCAGGTTACTGAGTGGCCTCAGCTAGAGCACTGCACGGGCTAAAGCCCGGGCCCGGCCGGGCCGGGTAGAGCAGTTTTTTTACGGGCTCGGGCACAGCGTGTGCTTTTTGACCCGGGCCCGGGCCGGGCTCGGGCTTTCTGGTGGTGTGCATGTAACGTGCAGCGAGTTATTCTCGGGCGTCTCAACTCTGAAAAACATGTATTTTTGGGTCTCGGGCCGGGTTCAGGCCAATTTCGAGCCGGGCTCGAGCCTAAGGTAAAGGGGTGGCGGGCCGGGCGGGTAACGTAGATTATTTCCGGGCCCAGGCCGGGCCCGCATCTCACCATAAAAGTTTTGAGCGGGCTCGGGCGGCGGGCCGCCCAACATAAAAACGGCCCGGGCCGGGCCCGGGCTGAAAAAATCGGCCCGTGCAGTGCTCTAGCCTCAGCTGGCAAAAAAACACTTCAAACAAGTAAGCTTACATCGTTTATTGTCAATGGTGAATGAAGCAGTACATGCCCACAATTTTCATACAGGTCAGCTGAACTTGATGCTGTCACACACTGAGTTTGCTACATAAAGAAACACAGATAACCATTTATTTAAAATAGAATTGAAAGTTGAAATCCAGCAAATTTCTCTCATAGTGTTCTGCATGCTGTTTAAAGCAGGGAGAGCCAAGCTTCAGACTATGATATTCATGCTGGGCTACCCTCATACTGTAGTTGAGTATATTGCTGCTTGCTGTGTTTCACACTGTACTTATATCGCCTGCATTTGACGATTTCAGCTGTATTAAAAAAAGTAAACATAAAAAGTGCTCGGCAAAGATGTAGTGTCAGCAAGATAAGCTTGAGCTGCAATGTCCCATTCTTTTCATAACGCATTGGCGAGATGCACGTAGTGTAGGAAAAACAAAACAAAACAATGTTATGCTAAATTGTCCAGTAGGTATTGTCTGCTCTTGATATTCTGCTGCACATTTAGTGTTCAGGTGCAGCAGTAAAGGCTTTGACACAAGTGGAGTACTCGTAGAAAAACAAGCAACGTAACAGAGACAACAGTGCTTTCAGGGACTTCTGCAAAGACTCTCCGAATGCAACAAGGAGACTAAATAAACATATAAGCAAGCTCAATTAATGCTCGCAGATCCATGCAAAATGCAATTTATGCTTTCATGTTGAAAAAAAAAATCTCGGTTTATATATTCAGACAAGACAAAAGAGGTTGCAAGGAGATGAACACTTCAGTTGAGTAACAGAGGCAAACAAGGGAAGCCTCAGCCTTGAGCCAACATTTCAACACGCAAACATATTTGTGAGGACTGTGACGAAGACAAGTTCCCACGCTGAGGCTTCTTTTGGTCATCCACTGTTGATTGGCTGAATGCTAAGCCGAACTTACTATCCTCTGAGTACTTTTGAAAAACTTTTTGAGAACACACTGGGCTCAGGTTTGTCATCCTCTGTTTGAAGAGAAGCAAAAATTGTTTTTAGTGATATGTCATGTTCGTAAAATGTGGTGTAGGCCAGTTGTGTGAGCTTTGGCTTTTCTAGCAACTTATTTCAATGTGCAGGGCTAGTCTAGTTATTGAATTCATGCTAACTGTTATTGAACAACTTAAGAATGACTACCAGAAATTCAGTCACCATGAGGCGTCGTTCCCTCAAAATTGCATTGAGCGCTTTTGATCGTTTTAAAATTCTATGCATTTTCGTGTAACAAATTATCGTTGTGAAGGAGCATGTGATACTTAGTGGGATTGCCTGCCAAGCTGATTTGCAAAGAGCAGATGACAGAGTTTGTGAATTAGCAAGTAGAAGCTTGCTATCTTGTTTGTGTTCTGGTCGTCACGTCTTTAAGGACTAGAAAAGTCGAGACACAACATGTTACTTCTCCGTTTGTCATAAAACAGCCTTAAAAGCAAGTAAGCTTTTATGTCAGATCTCAGCGTTCCTGCCCGGTATAATACAAAACTGTAGACTGCTGCTTTTCTGTATAGGGCTCACACCCATCCATCTGGTAAACTTGCAAACAGTACATGGTGAGGCATGGAGTTCAAGAGGACCTGTTGTCATTATGGTGACCGTTGAGCTTCTTATGGCTTGGCGTGGGCAGCTTGCAGACAATAATCTCTCTTTGGTCTGTCGTCCTGAAAAGAGAAATGATGAAGCCATGCCCAGACATGCAAGCAAAAAATGGTGAAACAAGTTACTCCAACAAGTGAACAAACCATGGTTCTAGGTGAAGTGTTCAGAAACATACCTTGTGATGATTCTGGCCCTTGAGGTTAATTCAAATGGTGACAGATTCACTGTTGACTTGTACGTCCAGAGACAATAGAGTCCAAAGAAGGGAAAGGCTGTGGTCGAAAGAACACAAAACAAACTCGATTATTATGGTTTAAGCGTGGGTGAGTTTGTGATTCATGTCTAAGAACAGTGCACACAATACTCCATGACAGAAAAGCGTAAGCACAACACTGTTTTGTGTGTGCATTTCTTTCAATGGTGTCCTTGTGTGTGCTGTGCTTAGTCCAGCCTCAATTAGATGACAAAATTGTTTCTGGCAGATACTAGTAATAAAAAGTCATTTTATTATGTCTCAAATGTAATTAATCTAAATGTGTCGTCGGAAGTGCATTTGCCACTAATGTGCATTGAATTTATCGTAGTGGATCATTTATGCAGAAACAGCCAAAACTATCTATTATTTATGATGTACTCCATGTTAGGAAATTTATCAACTTGGCAGAATAACAAGAGAATTAGAGTTCTAGGAAATGTGGAAATATCCTTGGAATCCATAACCCGCACTTCTGAATAGCTGCAAGTGTTGAAACTTCAAGAAATGGCTACAGGAATCTCCTTTATCTGCATTGCACGCAAAGAAATTCAAAATTGAAAACGCGAGGCAGTGCTTTTTTACTCACTGGTGCGCATGCCCACAGGCTGCAAGGGCAATACTCTTTCGGGGGTAGTCTCCAAGCAGACTGCTCGATTCCAGCGATGAATTTTCCCGCTAGCTAGCACCCTTTTCAGGCAAAATGTCGTTATGCGGCCAGACGCAGCAGATCACGAACTATAGAAGCTTGCAGCCGTTTTGCCACTGAAACACTGCAGCTGATAAAGTTCACCATCTTTGAACACGTTCGCTTGGTGGCGGCTATCGAAAATTGAAGACATAAACTGGCTGAGGTATTATTGTTACCAAAAGAAAACTGCCTTAAAACGAACCTGCGTGACACCTCTCAAAGGAAACGACCACCCCGTTTGCAAAATATTACAGGCGTACAATTTGAATCAATAAAGGGCTCTAACTGCAATCGATACCGATAGGCTGGTGCTTATCACAGGTCAGTGGAGTTTCAAAACCTTGATTCAAGTAGTAAAGCACAGACATGAATGACAAAACTCCAATAAGAACAATTGCCTCTTCGTTTTGTAAAAAAATTACATGTGAACTATGTTTGTCGCATACAACAGCTACATTTATAGATCAAATATTTAACTGCATTGAGCACCTCTAGCAGAAAAAACACGAATCGAGGTATGTGACCAAATTACAGTAGCTCCAGTTATGCGCTTCATGCTGGAATGCGCCGCGGTTGATTTTTCGCCCTCTGTGTCAATCGCTGGAACTAGAAAGTGTTCGGGGCTTGGGAATACCATCTGTGGACATTAATCTCATTAGCATTGAATCAATTTAGCGACCTTCCACACTCCGCTCCGTTACTGTTTGCCGAGTACAGTCACATGGAACTCCCAATTTGCTGCAGAGAGCCAGCTGTACATGTTTTATGCCACATGTAAAATTGTACTCTGAATTCTCATAGTGCTCATGTTAAATTGCACATGCATGTCGTACATATCATTGCATGACATGTCATTCATATTTTTATTTATTTACTTATTTATATATTTACAGATATTGCCAGCCCTTACACAGGGCTATAGCAGGAGTGGAATACGAACATTAACAAAAAAATATTTTGTACATTGAAAATTAACACAAAAAGGGACAATAAAATAGAATAAAATAACGCCAAGAGGTAACAGCATTAACCGCAGAAGATAACATAGAGACAAAGTATATTACTTACAAACAAGGATATCTCCTATGTGTTTTGCGAAGAAATCAATTGATGAGGATGAAACGGCTTCTTCCGACAGGGAGTTCCATTCTTTGATAGCTCTTGGAAAAAGGTATACATAAAACAATCGGTATGAATAACAGGAGAACGAATAAACATTGAATGACGATGTCTAGTGGTTTCACCAGAAGGAATTTCAAAAAAGTCTCTATGCCTGATATGAACATGATGATGGATTATTAGGTAAAGATATTGTCATGAGCAATGGCAAAGACAAAGACGTAGTGGGGCTGGGTCAGAGGCTCTCTTGTTGGACTGAAACCTGCTGGAACCTGTGCGCTCTGTGCAGTCTTGACTAGAAAAGCGCTAGCCGTTTACTGTTAATATTCCCTGTAACATCTTTTTGGTGGAGGTGCGGGGTATGCTTGTACCCATTTGAACCAGTGGTCCAGCCGATCGCCGTCCCCTCAGAGATGCCAGTCGCACCCCCTCAACGCCGTCGCTCTCCATCTCCGGCTTCCTCTGGACACCACCCGGGAAACATGTACGATGTCACTGCGTGCTGCGCCAGGTGACTCCTGTCACCTATGAGATATCTCCCATGGCATCCACCTCATCGACTGCCGCACCACGAAGTGACATCGTACATGTTTCCCGCCTCAAACTTTACAACTGTGACAATCCATTTTGACCACAACAAGCACCGGGACGGTGCTTCATCGGCCGGGGATAATGTCACGAGCAATGGCAAAGACAGACGTTGTAGTGGGGCTGGGTCAGAGGCTCTCTTGTCGGACTGAAACCTGCTGGAGCCTGTGCCCTCTGTGCAGTCTTGACTAGACAAGCGCTAGCCGTTTACTGGTAATTAAATACTCCCCATAACAATATTTAAGTCTTTCATATTTAGTTCTAGCCTGTAATGTGGGTAGTTCTGCCTGTACGCAAAGTTGAGAAGGGGAGTCCATACGCCAATATTTATTGAATATGAATCTGACTGCCAGGACGCTGCATTCTTTCGATTTTTGATATATTTATAGCAGTATAAGGGTCCCAGACAACCTTCGCATATTCAATTATAGGTCTAATTAGCATTTATATGCTAGACATTTTGTTTCCTGAGTTACGAATGGTTAAATTAACCATCATGGCATTCGTGTCATGTCATGCATATCCTGATATGTATCCAGTTACAGATAGTAGTGAGAAACAAGAAAACCACCCTGTTTCCATGACTCTGTTAAACTATTTGTTTAACCCTTTTCTAGCTGGTTGTCGCGAATTTCGTGAGATACTGAATAAATGCAGCCGATGCCCTGGGAATATGTTTTCTCGCTCAAGTGCTGGTTGTCACACATTTGCGACTTTATTTTCTAGCGCTGACGTGTGGTGCCTTCTAGTAGCAATAGTGGGAGGCTGGAAACCATTGTTTAGAGTCATGATCGACAAGGTGCTCACACGTGCCACGTCAACTATTTTCTACAGTATTTGCAAACATAAAGGAAGTCCAGTCCGTTCATGCTTCCAAAATTTTCTTTTTACTGTTTACATCCCAGAGATTACGACGGGTATGTAGTGAGCTTGAGAATGCAGTTAATTTTTTCATTGCCAGTTTGGATAAGGTAAGTCACAAATTCACTACATTCGCCATTTGCACCACTGAATAGCTGCAGCAACATGTTGTCCAAAGACCTGGAAAGTGCCATGTTTTTTTTTTTTTTTTTGCAGAGGATGGCCCTTAGGTTCTTTACGGTAGAAAGCGGCTTTGCACACACATTCCGCTGGAGGATATAAGCAGCGACAGCTGCCTAAGAGGTAGAGAAGTCGTGCGAAGTCAGTGCCTGCAGCCGGGGACTTTTTTTTGGGGTTGTAAGCAGCACGCACTTGGCAGGGGTGGGTGCAGGCATGTGTTGTCGCACATAATTTTAGGCCAGGTATCCCTGGTGCACTGAAATTTTCGAAGGAGGGAGGGGGAGGGCACGTGCCTATAGTGTTGGCGTTGGCGCTAGCTTAGCATGTAAAGTGAATTATCCTTTGAGTTTTCACAATGAAAGCAGTACATCGTTGGCAACCGTTGTCCTCACCTATGTGAAACATGAGTTCAAACATGACACCAAGTCCACTCAAGCTGTTTATTCAGCTTATTGCCTGATCTCCCACGGCATTGTTGTAAATATAATTCAGTTCATTTGAAAACTGTCTCCATCTTGTGATGACAGTAGCTATAATGCTGGCCATCACGGTAGGCTGTTGTATGGCTGTTGCCAATGTTATATTTGGGGGCGTTTAAAGATGGTAGGATGCTTGCTGCATTTTATTCGGTCATCAACTTTTTCTTGGTGTCAGGACTCGCAAGAGTAGCTTTAGAATATTTTCTTTTTTCTGTCTTTTTTTTTTTCATTGGGGCTGGCAATGTCCAGGCTTGCTCTACGAAAACTTATTTGCAGCAAAAATGCACCTGTCACGGGCATCGTTGCGGCAGCAGTCTTGTCGCTATAAGTTCTACAAGACGCTGAGAGGGAATGAAGAAAACATTGTTGTGCCAGAAGTTTTGTTGAACGTGAATTTGTTATGCAGGCATTCAACTGTATCAGTAATAATACAGGATCACAAGCCTTGCCCAAGTTGTCAGCATAGCTGACGTTTTGCAAGTAAGAAGTGCTTTGCCAGTTCGCGTTTGTCTCACTGAACTACTGTGTAAATCGCAACGGAGCCACCGTCTGACATCGTAGATGGTTGCAAACACTGGTTCTGCTAAGTCCTGTCACCCACCTATGCACTTTCTTTTGTCACCCTGAGGATGGCAGGAGGGTGTAAGTGTAAGCTTACAAACAAATTGATGCTTGTTCATGTGGCAGGGTGTTTCCAAGGAAACATGCCCGATTGCACTCCAACAAACTCAGCTATGTCAACTAACTTCCTGTAAGCTCAGAACATTGATGCATAACTGTGGTTGTTTTGGAGTTTCCGTACTAAGAGCTGAATCTGAATAAGTAGTAATTCTTGCGCAACCAAGCAATTAACTTATTGCTTCAACTTAGCCAGAAAGCTGGTTTCAGCAAGTTCTGGAGCTTATGGTAGTCCATGCCATCCCATGTCTTCTAATGTGCATGACTGCTCCAGCAGACCTCTTGTTGACATGCTTTGCAGCTTGGAATTTGAATTCATGACTTATGCCTCTTGAATGTATAAAGAGAAAGAGGGGGGAGGGGGGGGGGGGCATTTATTTTATTACCAAGAATTAGGTCAGCTCCCCATATATTTTAACAAAATTAGGTGTTGTAGGTTCTTCTCATCATTCAGGATATTGTATATGGTCGTCATCAATGTCAAATGCTTGAAAAAGACCTTCTTATGCCCTGTCTAGGTAGGAACTTATGTATCACAAGCTTTGCTCTGATTAATCTCAATGTCATAACTTGCTGATGTCGCTGATGTTCTGAAATGTATGAAAAGTATCTGCTTTGTGTGGGCACCCGGTTTGGTGCAAAGCTGCAGTGGTGTGACAAGGTTCCCACTAGTTAATCTTAGTCATTACAAGGTTCTATTGTAGGCTTTCTGCACAACACGTAAGGGGACCATAATTGTCTGAAACAATGCTGTATCTCTATCACGGGGAATTAGAATAACGATTTGGGTGAGTTGGTTTAAGTTCATGGAGTGAATACAGCGCAAATTATTGCAGTGCTGGGCCAAGCATCTGTGTGTGAAGCTCCACCGAGACATGTTGCCACTAAAGGGGTCGCTACTGAGGTCAGCCGTAAGGGTCAAGCGCATGTGTGCTGACTGGTCAAGTTCAATCTATCCGGCAAGCACGAATTTTAAGATTGAAGTAACATAAGTTTGGCCCTATTGAAATGCATGGACGCCGACTGGGACCTTCGGTTGGGAACGAATTAACTGAGAAATCGAATTAACAGGAGCCGAATTAACGGAAGTCTACTTTATATGTGTTCCTTGACCAAAAAGATTAATTGGTAGTCAGTACTTTGTTTGTACCTCTTTCTGCTAACCACTTGTTGCCACACTTCAGTGATTTGTGCTGCATTCACGCCACGAGCCATCACTGTGGCTGTCATGTAAATTGACAAACGACTGCATGGTTTTGTGTGTTCTCTTTATGTAGCATGCCCCACGGTCAGCAGTTCCCGCCGGGTGCCACCCCAACCGGGGCACAGGGACCGCCACAGCAGGGTCCTCCCCAGGGTATTCCCCAGGGTCCACCACCACAGCCCGGGCAGCCGCAGCCTCCATATGGGGGTGCCCCGCCCGTGTCGCAGGCCTACCCAGGCTATCCGCCTCATGCTGTGCCCTCCTCTCAAGCTGGCGCCTACCACTCAAACCCCAGCCCAACTCCAACCAGTGCCGGCAATCCTTATGCCAGGGGAGGGTCCCTCCCCACTTCCTATCCACGGCCAGCACCGGCCTATCCCCAGGGGTACCAGTAACATGGAGCCAAGTGATGGCTACAGTTTTTCTCGCTCTCTCTGTTTTTTCTTGTAAGTTGAGAAAAGAGGAGTCTGGAGAGTTGCGGTAGCCACCAAAGGAGCGAGTTTTGCACCCCACCTGTACTGAAGCAGTGGTAGGTGGAAGTGCTGGCGAAATGGAAGTTGTTTATTCCATGTGCAAATCAATTCGTGGACCACTAGTTTGAATCTAAGGCGCTTTTACCGCAGAATCTGTAAAGCAACCACAAATGCAAGATCGTTCAAGATGTGTGGCCCAGAACGCCGAGGCCACTAAATGTACGGGAAGATAACTTTTGCTATTCGCGATTTTTCGTAGAATTTTTTTTTGTTGAGGCAGTTCAGCGGGAGATTGAGCACATCAACTCCCTCAGTTTTATGGAGCTCAGATTAAGAACAGATTGTCCTGGCTCCTATAATTTTCTCATTAAATGCACAGTTGAGAAAATGTAAAGTTTTTATAAGGGAAGTGTACTACTGCTGTGCTAAATGTAATAACTTGTAACTATAGCCAACCCTGCGCACCGTTGGGCTTGTAAAGACAGGAAGCTGATTTGCGTAGGGAAATATGATGAACTGAAGATCAAGGCTTTCGACATTTCAAAGATCAAAGGTTTTCCAGCCTGGTGCTTTTATGTATTCGAGTATTTGTGAAACGCGTGACGAGATACTGAGGCTTCTGTTGGAGCCTTCCAGAGCCGAATTTATTGTGCGATAATGTCGGGCTCTACATTTGGCAGCACCATTGCGTCTAATGTAAGCAGTGCACACACATTTAATGTTTCAGTAGTCGCCTTAATGTCAAGAGGCTGCCTTACTGTATAGCCATGCTGCCTAAATTGAGTCCATGGAATTTACCATACTCGGCACGTGCGAAACAATGGATTCAGGCTTGGAGTGTATCGTAGTGCAGCTCTTCTCTGAGCAATGTTTCTGTCTTTCGTGATCTTTGTGTTTCGCTAAGTTTTCTACTGTACTATTTGCTGCAAGCCACTAAAGAACTTGTTTTTACTATACTATTGTTTCTTTGCATTGTGCTCATTTCTGGTCGTTAGTTTTGGCGTTGAGAAGAATCGAATCAAATATATATGTCTGGTTTGCCGAGTGTCTTGCTTGCTGCGAGAAAAAGGTACACATTAGAAATTCAGTTCCTGGGTCTAGGAGAAGCTAGCATGTATGGCATGGCTAACGTTTTAGTGCCTGTTCGTGCTGCTATTTTTCATATTTCGCTCCCTGCAGCTGCAGATTGCAGCAATAAGTTGTTCATAAAAAAAAAAAAAAATCCCAGAATTTGTGGTGCCTTTGAATATGGCATCATAAATACTGGTACATGGAATGCTTGGGGCATAGCTTAGATGTAGCATTTTTGTTGTTTGTGCTTGCGCTAACTTCAGTAGGGTTTTAGTCACCTTTTCATGCAGAAATATAAAAAGTAAAAGTAGGTTTTTCTAATAAGTTGATCAGGGTTGTGCCCACAACTTTTGTGAATGCATATCCGGTGTGTAATATCGGGTAGCAGCAACGAAGGTACAGGTACATCGTGTAGAATTCTGTTTGCTGCAAAGCATACTTTGCAATTCTACTTGCCAGCTAACTTGCAATAACTGAGTTTCTGCTCATAACTGATCTTGCTTATAGTCTTTCACATTCCACACTCTGTTATGCTTGGCCTTTGTACATAACTTGGTGACCATGATTAGGTCTATTAGGTTTGGTTTTGCGTAACTTCTATGCGCCATTCCTTGTTCACAATCAACCAGCAAGTAGTATTTGGGCATTGAGGTAAGAGTTTATTGCAACAACCATGCGAGCGCTTTGTGGTACTGTGATGGCTTCTGCATGGTGTACACATTTTTATGTGGAATAAACATGGACTACTAGAAATGCTTCCTGTTTTCGCATGAGGAACGAAAGTGAGCAAGGAACTTCTAAAAGAAGTCTTGGGGGAATTTTTCAGCACTGTGGCCACTTTAGCAATAAGAGGTCTTTATGTCAACCTTCATGATGCATTGCAAAACGTTTCTGCTAGTGGGTTGGCTACTTCATACCTGCCAACTCTTCCGAATTGTCCGGGAGCTTCCCGAATTTTGCTCACATCTTCCGATTGTACGGATGCGACCTCAGATCTCCCGAAAAGTAGTCGCCACAGCACAGCGGGTTTTTTTGTTTTCGTTTTGCTTTTTTTTACGCCCTATCGCTATAATCATAATACACCTTGTAATATAACCATGCGAGAAAGCAGCGCGGGAGCAGTTAGTCACCAGCATGCACCTTGAATTGTGGTAGTGGCCGCTGGCACCACCACAAACGCGAGCAACCAACGGGCGCTGCCATATTGGATTTTCCAGATTGGCTTGTCTCTGGCTGGCTCACGCGTTTTTAGCAATCCAGTCGTTGATCGCCAGTGGTAGCGCTTTTGGCTTTGTCAGGTTGTCGAGTGAAGTGCGGAATGCCAAACTACTGTTTGCTTCCCCGAGTTTAGTTAAAGCGATAGATGGTGCTTTCATAAGCCAAGAATAAGTACTTGCAAGTATTTATGATATCATATACGACTGACTTTCCGTGCTTTGTCACTTTGCGGAGAGGGTACAAGTATGTACTCTCCACCACCTGCGCCGTTTCGCACGGTGGCAAACATTTTTCTGACCCCCCCCCTTGCGCTGGCGGTCTCCCAAATTTTCATGTTCCTAGGTTGGCAGGTATGCTAGTTCTCTTCCACTCCGTCTGAAGAAAAGTGCACTTGCTCTGCAGTTGCCAATCAAGGTCAACAAAGGCTGTGAGCAAGGCAAGAGAGAGCAGAGCACCCTGTCTTGGGTGCTTCATTTACAACCCACGAGAATCAAAGCCTCTTCGTGGACTCCGTATGCCGATCACCAAGTCAGCAGCAGGAGATGCCACTCCAGCCTCTGTGCAGTCTGAAACATTATTCCTTTGAGCCACAGAGAACAATCAACTTCCCTAGCAGTGCTGGTGCATGTGCTATTTTTTACTCATGAATGAAGCCCAAAATTGTGCCAAGTCTAACACACTTTTCCTAATACATCCGGATATTTTGTGGGCCTCTCAGTTTTTCCTTCTTCCATGTGTGGCTTGGTGGCTCCATAGTTAGTAGAGGTTTGCTACTGCTTTGGGCAGACAGATTTTCAGCAGCTCGTGGTGCAGGGGAACATGATTCTCCTCTTCTAAAGCTCAGGCGATTGAAGTTCTTCACCGCCTATGAGTGTGCTCTCTTACGTTGGAGAGTTGAATTAAATGGCACATTTAGGCAAGGGCAGAGGATAACGATGCATGTCTTCCTTTCTGTATCCTAGACCTTTACTTATTTTTATGATGTCTCACTAGATAGCTTATCAGCAACTCTTGGCTATATTTGAGTGGTAAGAAACACAAATAGGTGCATTTATTATCTTTTCTTGAGTTGCAGTGTGCTATAGCAGATTTAGTGGTCAAAGAGGATACAAGTTTCCTAATAATTAAAACAAGAGGACAAATAATGTACATGATAAACAATGTGCAGCATCAAGTGATTTTCAGCTAGCAGTTGGCCGGTGTGTGAGAAGCTGTGTATGTGAGGAGCTAGACAGCCAAAACTTTCCACTAATTTGTCAACTCAACTTTTTCTGGGATGCATAGAAATTAGCACTGCAAAAAGGTCAAATTCCTTGGTGCGCTACGAAAAAAACCCAAGAACATGTCCCGTGTGCAAAAAAAAAATTTCATGTATCAGTTGCCTAGATCTGTGTGCTAATTGGCATAAGAAGTGTAGCATCTTGCATGTCATGGAAGCTTGTAAAAAGAGTTTTGTGTTGCAGACATCAACCTTGAAATTTCAGCTGGCTGAATGGTTTTAGCAGCGCAGTTATCTTGAAGCACACTCTCTCATCGGAAACTCCTTGTGTAGAGATAAATTTCCCAAGTTGGCTATGACATTAAGCTATTGTGGGCGAGCTGCACCACTGGAATGGCTGGCGCTGCCGTCAGTGCGACGTTGTTTGAGGAATTACATGAGGGCAGATGCCATGCTGGCTATGTCGGCAGCGTCAGAAGTAGAGGAATAAGGCTGAGAATGAAGGTTTTTAACCACGTTGTGTTAGCCTTAGCAGCTCTGTGGTTGGCAGAGCACCTAAGGACAGGCTGAATGTCATCTTTCGCACGTAATCTTCAAAAATACTTGTTTGCAAAAACAAACAGAAAGACAAAAAAAGAAGAAAGAAGCAAGCCTGCAAATAGCCAGTGCCGAGAGTAGTCAAATAGAAACACCGTGCACTGCTGTACATAAACACACGCACAGTCTCTCGCTGCGAGTCCTCGCGATTGCTGCATTGTGTCGTCATTGGCTTCAGTTGTACAGACAGCATATAGCACGAGTTTATTTCATATCTTATCCTCCCGGCAAGTGCCTCTTTCATGCATGAAGCCGGTTCGGATGACCCTGTTGCAGCATGTGCACAAATGACTGCTTATTGTATTTTGTGTAGAGACAATGTCTAAAAGCGTTCAGTGCTTTGTTTACCCAGGACCTATAATTTGGTCATGAAAACTTCCCTCACTTAGAAAGCACTCAAAGAACTATGTCTCAGGAGCTGCCTGTGCGGCATTTGAATAGAGCGCCGGCAGCCAAGCTATGCAGAACACATCGTGTTATCCCTCGTACTACGTCAACGTGATTCTGGTAGATGGCGCCACTATATGTCCTCGCTGCCAATGTTGTTGCCAGACTACTACTATCTGAATTCAGCGTTCTATTCTCTATCTAAACATGGGCGCTTACAATGGCACGTTGCAAAATCGCTGCAACTGGCCAGAAGTTATGAAAAGTCATTCTGCTCACTTAGTGAAATTTGCTATTAAGATTAAAATGTTTACGCAAGGGAGTAGCTATTGAGCTATCACAAGATAAGTAGTTCTCTGTATCAAAGTCCTGCACGAGGATATCTAGATGTATATCGAATCAGGTGTGCGTTGCAGAGCATGTCTGTCGTGCTTTGGTGGCCCCACTGTTTTTTTGCCTATGCACTCTTGCAATGTAGAGGCACCTGAATTGGAAACTTTGTCGAGGGAGCCTCCAAAATCTTCACCGCTTGGAGTTCCTATGCTAGACAGCGCGAGGCATTCTGTTGAGCGAAAAATCCAGATAATGGATAACCGCACGAAAACTCGCACGAAAACTCAGCATAGCAAAGCATGAGGGTCTGAGGGAGGCACTGCTAGCGTCAAGAAAATCGGCCAGTGGCTCAGATGTAAAGGCACATGTTCGTACGGCTGTCGTATGTAATTTCCATCTGTGGCATGGTATCATGCCAACTATAATAGTATGTTTATAGAAGATTGCATCAATGAGTATTGAGCCTGAGACTTGCGTTTACAAAAATTGATGCGTCAGCCGTGCAACCATGGGCATTATGTAGCATTGCCTCACGTGGCAATGGTTAATGTTAATGCATGTTAAAGCCGTTACTCCAAGCAGACGATTCATGTGGCACTGTGAATAATGCAAGTCTTTCTGATGTAATCACTTTGAGTTTTTAGTGAAGGTTGTTGTAATGGCTCGCTGGCTGTAACAGTCTGTTGCTCAGTACAAGTTTGCTAGCTTAGTTCTAAGCCATGGTGGCCTTAATCTTATGGGGACAAACTGAGAGAGGCCCATGTACTAACCTTTTCAGTACCACTGAAGTACCGGTACATTCTCCACTCTCTCCAGTCGGATGTGCACAGTAACTTGAAGTTAGCGAGCTCCAAGGTAGTTCCGCTATCTGTCGTATATTTCTAGAAGCATATTTTCTCATCTCTCTGGTTTGCTTAGTCACCTTGTTTTATAGCGCACTGTGGAATGCGCCTCTTCGTAGGCGTGATTGCGCTGCATGGAGCGCGCATCTGCCGATCGGAAGGGTGGCTCCTGTACTTTGTGCACCGCTACCATGAGGATTTTCTGTACAAATTTTCATGCTGTAGTGCAAGAACCACTCTTGCATGTTTCTGCCATCTATCGCCCGTTTATAATGGGGCTCTTTTTTTTTCTTTAGCTTCACCCTTACACAGTAGCACTATTGCGAAAGTGTTTGCGTCAGAACGAAACTGAGTAGGAGATAAAAAAATGAAGATAGAAATGTGAGAACCACACCATTCTTTCTCTATGACCATACTAAGAATGCATTTGCCATTATCCTCATTTTCTGCCTTCTGAATAACCGAAAGTAAACTGTTCTGTTCGTTTTATTACCTTTGAGAAAAAGAAACCCGGCACTGAAAGGGTTGAACAATACCCAGCATTTCAAATTATCTCAGATGGTCAATACTAATCCAGAGCCATTGACTGTGGCTCATCTCCTAGCCTCTGTGTTTCTTTGGGACATCTCGGGAATTAAGGATTCGGAGTTTGGGGGAGAAACTGATGCTTTTTTATCAAGTTAGTACATTGCTGCAACCAGCTGTATCTTCATTGTTTCGATGGAAGAGGATCAGTCGCTTGGAGCTTGCCACAAAGAAGTGCAGGTGGTAATTTAACCACAGAATTTTCCAAATAGTTTTTGCTTTTTGAGTGCTCTTAGATGAGGAATGATGCACTGTGTGAATACGGTTTTAAATTTTTATTCGTCATAGTCTTTATCTCTGCGGGAATTGTATGACCAGTGTAGACAAGGCACACTACACTATGTTAATTTCCTATGAAAAATTGTATTTTAGCATGTCTTACAATGTATGCATAATCATTACTGTGTCACGAGCATGGCATGGTAGGGAACGTGTGGTTCTTTTGCAAGCAAGTGCCAGTGTTGTTACTGGCTTTTAGCGAGCCTGCTGCCATGCCTGCAATTGTGTGGCTGATGTACAGTTTCAAAAACTTCCTGCAAATAACTTATTCCATACTCCATTCATTTGAAAAATATATATAGCAGAAGTTTATCTGCAGAAAAAGAATAGCAAATGCAGTAATCCTATTCTGATTGTTGACGAATTTCTAGGGCCTGTCTTGTCTCAACGTGCCTCACTGCCATTTCCGCTAAAGTCTGTTTACTCATTTTCTGAACTCCAAGCACAATCTATCCAAGGATCATTACACCCAGTAAAGGATGCCACAAATTTACAGATGATTTGGCTCTAAGTTGACATGAATGGAATCACCGAGTGATACAGAGGACTAGATGATGTGTTCCCATCAGAAAAAGTTATGTGGATGCCACCGAGATAGTCTAACAATGATAGTCTAACAGCCCCCATCGGAAAGCAGCCATCGCAGCTGGGATCGAACCTGGGGCTTCCATCTCAGCAGCGCAATGCCAAGGCCACTGGGTAACCGCAGCGAGTTCTGAAGAATGCTGATGAGATGTATGTGGGCACATATAAATATAACACATAGAAATATATAAAGCATTCCATAAATTATGGGGTTTTACGTGCCACAACCACAATCTGATTATGAGGCACGCCATAGGGGGGGGACTCGAATAATTTGGACCACCTGGGGTTCTTGAACGTGCACCTAAATCCAAGTACACGGGTGCTTTCGCATTTTGCCCCCATCAAAATGCAGCCGCCGTGGCCAGGATTTGATCCCGCGACCTCGTGCTTCGCAGCCCAACACCGTAGCAACTAAGTAACCATAGCATTCCATAGTAAAGTAAAGCAGTAAAGTAAAGCATTCCATAGCTTTTGTGTCACAGTGGTTTATACCCTTTCTGAAGGATTGGCCCAGAATGGGACCATGCCACATACCATACCTACCTACCTACCTAGTGGCCCAAGAATGGGGTAACCTGAACGTAAAAAAAAAGAAAAAAAAACAACTTTGGAAGCCATTTAATATCTATGCTTATTTCATCAAATGTCAACTGCAACAGCATTTCGTATTGAATAAGTTTGTTATGAGTAGTACGACGCGTGCACCTGGTGGTTGTCGCTATGACGTATGTCCCAGCACAGTCCGAAATTTTTCAGTGCGCCTTGGGTAGCAGCAGGCGCCGCCTTGTGTCGGAGGTCATGCTTAGGAGCCACGCATTCTAGGTGGTGTAGGGACCAGATTATGGGTAAATGCCCATTTGTTCCATTGCGCGTACCAGCGCCCCACTTTTTTTCTTTTTTTTCTCTCTCTCTCTCTCTCTTGCAAATATTGTTGACTGCATATTGCGATGCGCGTGCGTTATGCAGACAGTCTGCTGGAAGTACTGACGAATGTAGTCACGTGGTTCCCTTTTTCGTCGCCTTTGTTCCTTTTGTGGTTGCACAGGCACACCAGCTGATAGCGGCTTACCTAACACCGCAATAGGTGAGCAGTAATATCTGCCCCTCAATCCGCGCTCCCCCACTGTTTTGAAAATGAGGTCTTTTGAGACTTCAGACCGATTTTTTTGGGGGGGGGGGGGGGGGGAGGGGGATCTTGGTATCTGGCCACTTTCATCTTGTCAAATTAGGCAATTTGAGGCCTTCTAGTGCTTGTAGGACAACGAAAAGGTCGTCCAAACAAAGCTTGGAACGAAAAGGACGCACCAAGTTAGCGTAGAGCGATGTACGGCGCAGTATAATAATGGGCGTAATAAGCACAAATGTCAATATATGAGCCTGCCATATAGAGCATTGTGATCTGAAAGTAACCAGTTTCGAACTCAGGATTGATCGCTAATTAAGAAAATTTATCATGCGAATATTTATATCTCTGCGAATCAATTTAACAAAATTAGAAGTTAACGCGATGGGCCCAATATTGTCTAACACATAACCGTCACCCGGATTTTTAAGCAAGAGTGACGGTTATTTGTTAGACAATATTAGGCTTTGCAATTTTCCACACCAGTGGAAGCCATGCCCATCTTACGAAATAATTGATGTGTAATAAATATTATTGGGGGGTGATTCTTTGTATAAAATTTTCAACATAAGGCCGAAGTGATTCCATCAGGGCCCGGCGCCGCAGAAGGAAAGTTTAGTAAAACATCTTATAATTCGGACCTGGAGATTTTCATGAAATCTGCATCAATGGAGGTAATGGAAGTTGGTGTGCACTGTGAAGTTTGGTTGGTGATGGCAGGGTATGAAGGTGTATGGGAGAAGACGCTGAGACGCTGTAATTGACATTGTCCTGTGGACTACGCGCACACTAAGAAACGATTGGTTCCTTTGTAGACGGCGATTTATGCAACTGCCCCTATGCATGCGTGCCTATACCCAGACGGGACCAGCCCAGGGTACTCGAGTCTCGTAGCATAAATCACCCTAGTCGTTACCATTGACCTTGTTAACAGTATTATCGGCTGTGCTATCCTTAGGACAGGATGATAAGGCTGTGCTGAAAGTATGGACCGTATACTGTGGACGCTGTCAGTTATTTCTTACGCGTCCGCCTTACGTGCCTTTTATGATAAGGCCCTTATCGCGGATGGAGAGCTTTTTGTGGCACTCCAGCAACAATGCGTCACCTTGCGGTGAACCTTCGACTGTGCTTTTAGCACAGCCAGTCCCTTCTAGAGCACCGGAACAAATGGTTTGGCGGCATTCACTTTGGGAAAGCTTCCGCGTCTTGCGCAGGCGTCTCTTCGATAAGAAGTGTCTGTGCTACACCGATACGCGAATTCCCTGTTAACATAACGCTCTTGTAAATGATAACATGCGCGAGTTTTCCGTCGTGGATCGGCGGTTACGGGTTTCTTTTGAGCACTACAGGTCGCAGGTCCGATTTTTTTGCCGATCGAAGCGGCCGCTGCATTTAGATCTGTGCCGACATGCAAAAATATCCATATGTACTGTTTTGACGCATATTTGGCAACACCATTAGTTTGTAATGGTTTCTTTTCACACTTTTGTCATCGCAGCACTGGTGAATTTAGAGAGCAGACGTTTAGCGCCGACAGTATAGAGCGTTAGCGACTCCCCCCTCCCCCACACGCCGCGCAGCCGGGATTGACCACTGTGCGCGAGAGATAAGACCCGGCCATGAAGCACAAGAAGAGCTGAAGAACGGCTATAAAATTTATTTTAAAGAAAACCAAACCAAAAAGAAGTCTCAGTAAACACGTTATTTAGACGCGTAGAATCAACGTTATTTAGACGAAATACATATATGCACTGCGCGAAGGAGTCTGGCTTTGCGAACAGAACGGCATGTGCAACAGTGAAAATAATTTTTGGGAGAAAACTGCTTTTCCTGAGCATAAGAAGCCGAAAAGAGCGAAAGCTTGCACCAGGCCGCACAAAGCTCGACACAGCGAAGCTGGCTGATTGATTGCGTCTCTTGGTTGTAGCTAGGTTGGACTTGGCTATGTCGAGGTTAAACTTGGTTGTAGCTAGGCCTGTACTCGTGTACGTCATCTGTGGTAGTACTGGTAGAGCACTGCACGGGCCGATTTTTCCAGCCCGGGCCCGGCCCGGGCCCGTTTTTATATTGGGCTGCCCGCCCAAGCCCGACCAAAAGCTTTATGGCAAAACCCGGGCCCGGCCCGGGCCCGGAAAATAATCTACGTTACCCGCCCGGCCCGGCCCGCCACCCCTTTACCTTAGGGCCGAGCCCGGCTCGAAACCGGCCCGAACCCGGCCCGAGACCGCAAAAGACATGTTTTTCAGAGTCTACACACGCGAGGATAACTCGTTGCACGTTACATCACACCACCAGAAAGCCCGAGCCCGGCCCGGGCCCGCGTCAAAAAGCCCGGCCCGGGCCCGCGTCAAAAAGCCCGGCCCGGGCCCGGGTCAAAAAGCACATGCCGTGCCCGAGCCCGTGAAAAAACTGCCCTACGTGGCCCGGCCCGGCCCACGGGCCGGTCCCGGGCTTTCGGGTAAGCCCGAGCTCGTGCAGTGCTCTAAGTACTGGAAAGGCTGCGGTAGTACTGCAAAGGTGCGCCTCGCCATCACGCCACCGCCGCGCTATTGCTGCCGCCACAGCTAGTATGACGTAATGCTCCCCCGCACCGTCCCGCTACCGCCGCGCACCTTTCCAGTACTAGCACAGATCACGTGCACGAGTACAGGCCTAGCTACAACCACGGAAGTTTATGTAGCGGCCGTGCTACAACAAAGTTTAAACCTCGGCGTAGCCAAGTTCAACTTAGCTACAACCAAGAGACGCAATCGATCGGCCAGCTTCGCTTAAAGCCCCTACATACGCGTTTTCGCCGGCCAGAAGCGGCGGTGGCGCGTGGATGGAGGGGCTTTAGCTTCGCTGTGCCTAGGGAGCCTACATTCAAGCGCTGTTTGCATGTAGGCTCCCTAGCTGTCTTGAGCTTTGCGCGGCTTAGTGCAAGTAGCGTGACCTAGAATAGTGCAAGCTTTCGCTTTCTCTCTCTACTGACTCAGCACGCCGCGGAGAGAAGAGAGGCGGGGGTCGGGAAGGGAGGGAGCTGGCGAGTAGGAGACCGCATGCGCCGCGCCGCCCAGCTGGTTGCCATGGCTACGGCGCGGCAGTTGATACGAACCACGCATTACGACTGGCTTAAACAGCGTCGCTGTTAAAAAAAGTGTCCAAATTTAACGAATAAAAGGCAGTTCATTGGGGTACATCATGCAAAATTTAGGCTGGTGAGACATTGTGAGTACAAACGTTCAGGCGATATTTCATTTAGTTAATGTAAATTATTTTTACATGGTGGTGTGCGGCGTCTCGCATCTTTTGTTGCGGGACACAGAACCGGACTTTTACGGTTGAAAAACGACAGGGAGGACACCCCTGGTACTGTTCTTATTCACGAATATTTATCCCAAAGCACACCATGAAATCCCGAGAACATGCTAAGGATGTACACTTGGGTACGTTAGGATATCAGTTAAAAGTTCTCAAGACACCCCCGCATGAACCTCTAAACGCACTAACCGAGTCCATTTGTCCGGCCTGAGCACATCCTCAAGACAACATTGGAGGATATTTTCAGTAGGAAACCTCCGTGAAAGTATCTCGGGTGTCTTCTGCCCATGCATGGATGTCCTGGTTGGTAAGCAGTAATCATTTGCTTTGTCTCAGCGTAATGGTATAAAGTGCACGTGAACCGAAACATTAGCAATTTAGTGGAGCATTTTGAGTAGCTACTCTGCATCTGTGCTTCTTGGCATCAAAGCAAGCGCACCATACTATAGTAGTTCCACTCGAGTTTTTTGTGCACTCCCTGCCCCCTGTGTATTTAGAAATTATTCTACCAGGAGCAGTTATCTGCAAAGGAACTGCTTGGTTTGGTTTTATTCTAACAAAAACACTTCGGCGGTTTCGTGTGCCAAAACCACGTTTTTATTACGAGGCACGCCGTAGTGAGGGGGCCCATATTAATTTTGACCACCTGGGGTTATTTAACGTTCACCCACTGGACGGCACACAGGCGCTTTTGCATTTCGGCCCCACTGAAACGCGACCGCCGCCGCCAGGTTTCGATCCCGCACCCTCGGGCTTCAAGCCCCTGGTTTTACTTTACTCGGGCTTAGTAGCGCAGTGCCATCCTACTTTACTTCGGCTTTCAGTTATGATACAAGACATTATGCGGTAATCTTTCAATAGCTGGCTATTTCGTTGCATTGCTCTAATGGACGCACTTATACTATGAGCAAGATTCTGAAGATGTTGGTTGCGGCACTTAATTTCATTCACTGAATTTTATATCAAGCGGATCATTTTATTCTTACAGGTACAATAAAGAAAAATTGTAAATTCAGAAGTTTTAGGCCATTATATGTGTTTCATGAATAGCAAAAAGCCTTATAGTGAGGCAAAAAGCCTTATAGTGAGGCAGAAAAGAGGCAAAAACGATATCTGGGAGGTGACGCTGCCCACTGTGGCTCGTGAGAGACGTCATAGATTGCGATAGCATTTGCATGAATCTATAGTGAACCGTTATTTCGTTAATGAAGGACTACATAGCGTTCTATAGGGACCAATGGCTCAACCTTAGTTTTCAGAACTTATCTGAAAAAATGGATAGAATGCGAGAATCAAAATGTTGAAGTTGTGAGCTCACACGTACAGGCACTGAAGTGTCGACGAGGAATTTAGTGAAGAAAGTTGAGATTTACTTGTTTTCAATTATTTACGATTTTTTTTTTATTACAGCACGCATAAAAACGGTGAACAAAATATTTACCACTGTAAACTGTCTCAACGGGGTCGGATAGGGAATCTACTTAATTACGACTGCCCCTCTCGCGCCCACATGCTCGACATTGTTTTTCCTTCCGAACAAAAGAGCAGCTTTCATGGATGGTAGAAGTCTACCAATAATCTCGTAGCAGATAAAGAAGTTGTTGCTGAAAAAGATAAAGTGTTGCTGCATGCCAGCAGTTTGCCATACGTTTTGCAAACATGCCGTCGCGTCTGCCAATATCTGCTGTTGTTTTTACTTCCGTGTGCTAAAGAATAAGGTTAGGATATTTTCCAGTGTTTCCAAAAGTTTCGGGAAGAAAAACATTTTTTTTCTTTTTGTAATTCTTTTTCACGCCTTGAGAATTTCCCGGAAATTTCACGTCACGACGATGAACAATTGAAGTTACACTAGTTAGACTTGCTGAATAAGAGAAAGGTGTTTCTTTTAGATAACATCTCCTTTGGTGGTAGCTCGATCCAAATCTCGTGTAGGAAGGCGAATGACTCGAGACGTCCTGGGAGAAGGTCTGGCCCAAGGAAGTGACGTTATTTGAGGACCGAGTCCGAGCACGGGCTAACGTCAGAAACACTTTACTATGGAGCTTCGCGTGTGAAGCTTCCAGTCATCATCAGCCTGTTTTTGATTATGACTATGGCGCCATAGCGAGCAACACTTCATCTGTTCCCTTCCCCAAGTAGGCATAGAGCCACAATTTAAGTATATTTTACCAAGAAAAACCTGGGTTTCCCTCGCTTTTCGCCATTGCATGCATGTTAGCTCCAAATTAAGAAGAGGGTTTATTTCTGAACTTTCTTTAGCAGGTATGTAATCATACGATTCTGTTCCATTCCCTAAAACAAGTGCACAATTGGCTCGAATATCCGTGGAAGCCAAATACGGTGACGTGCGTTTGAACGTACGACAAAACCTTGAACGGTTAAAACTCTTTGTACAGCTCATTGGGTCGGAACTTGCGTTCGACGCAATGACTCAGCGCATGTAGGTGGTACATGACGTAACAGCGCAGCGGTCGGCACGACCGATTAAGTTTGTGCGCAACACAACATGTCCCGTAAAATTTGGTCGTTTATTTCGTCACATATATGTAGAAGTTAAACGCTGGCTACAGCCGTCACTGGAAATGCTCGAGTGGGTCTTCCACCGTTTTGTTCTCCTGCGCAGCCGAGAACGATATGTCGCCCTGGAAAGCCTTGTGCGCACGTACGTGGATGTACTGGCCATCTCCTACGTGAACCTTAAAATAAAAAGGGAACAAGAAAAAAGGAGTACACGAAGACGTTAAAATAACAAAGACACACTTGGCGCCGCGCGCCGCTGTATGGCCAGCTGGCATTTGTCACGATCACCGCCACCCTTTCACTGCGCGCGTCATAACCTCGTGATCCCGCTTGTATACATTTTATAATGTATACTGCCATCAATCCTTTTCAAAGTTAACTCGGTTGACTACGCATAATATTCATCATCGACATAAAGTCGGGGATGCATGCGGAACTGTATAAAAGTGGTTTATTACGTATTCTTGCAGTTAGCTTTCGTGAATATTTGCACCAATTTGATCTAGGGTGCGTCGTCACAAACAACGAAAAGCACCCGTGAAGTGCGTTTCGAATCGCGACAGTTGACTTGCAAATCAGAATAGCATGCAACCTACCACACAGCTTTTGCGAGTGTCACATGGCGCGTACATGGCACGCGGAAGTAGCTCCGGTCCGCAGCTATAGCTTGCACAATTATAAAGGAGTCAATCGCGATTGAGGAATTGCGTCCCCATCGGGCTCGATCTCTGTGCTTATAGGCGGAGAAAAACGGTTTTTACAACACGATGAGATCCATCGTTTCAGCGAGCACAGCGGAGCGTCTACGCATTTGTTTCCGCTGGGATGTGGGCCGTGCCCGGAGCAGCAGAGCGTCTCGAGGAGGGGAGGCAGATAACCCGACTCGAAGATTTATCTCTGAATACCGGCGTCTGCAGCTCAAACCTCACTCGTACAATGCTGGTGCGTGAATAATAGCAATGTTGATACTTTCGGTTAAATATTTTTCGGCGTCATGACATTGCACATTTTCCTTTGAAAAACATGCTCCTTCCTCCGTACAGGGGCGGCGTGGAATCGGAACGCATTCCAATAGTGCGCGTCAACGGCAAAACCGCGTGCGGAGCGACGCCCCGTCGCCGAGCGCACGCGCATTCTGTAGCGCTCGTAGTCATTCGCCATTCGTAGCACGATCGCCAACCCACAGCGATGCATAAAAGCAGCATGCATACAGTACGAGTGGCGATTGTCTGAACCAAAACATGCCAGGGCGCTGCCTAGCCGGATTCGTTAGCACGTACGCGTCGTACCGCATTCGTGAGTACTGTGCGCGCCAGCACGCGCAGTACGTGGCACCAACCTTTACGAAATAGTTGATGCCGTTCACCAGCTGCGTCCGATACTTCTGAGGCGTAAACTCCTGGAAGGACTTGCTCAGCTTCGCCTCCACATCGGCGCGAACCTGCGGCCAGAATCAGAGGTGTAAACAATCACGCCCACCGCGCCGGGACTCCGTCTTCCTCCTTGCGTCTGAAATGAAATTACCTTTTCGCAAATCTCCTTGACTGTGTCATCGGCGTCCTTAACTTCCTCCGACAGTCCACCACAGAGAGGCATGTTGAACTCGGTTGGTTTTGGAGTTGCACGAAGTACAAACGAGGAAGCAGCGAGCTTTAAACCGTAACGACTCACTAATCACGCGCGCTACTACAATGACTCAGTGCTCGTGACTGCTACGTCACTCATTGCTCGGAAAGGAGCCCAATGAAACGGACGGTACGGTGCTGCCATCTCGTGTAAAATATCTAAAGAGTCCCCCCTAAGTTGCAGGTGCTGCCGCTTTGTGGTCGTTAAAGCCAATGCTCCAAGTGCAAGTGTGTTGGCACGCCGATAGGTGACACTACAGCACCACGCAGGAGGTCAATCTTGAAAATAGTTTTTTTTTTTTTTTTTTTTTTTTTTTTTCCGGATACTGATAACTTAAACTACACGTGTGAATGGTAACTATAAAATGTTGGCGCGATTCCTTTTAGTGCCTAGCAAGGTTTACAAATCTGTATTTGAACAAGTCGAATGCGCTCGCATGTGCAACTTTACTCGCTTACTCATTATTTGAATAATTTAGGCAGCCAGTCTCATTAACATAACTACTGCGTAAGTTAACGTGTTCTTGGCACACCTTCCTTAGTGCCCTGTTAATGCCTGTTTCTTTGCCGCGAGTGAAAAATTATCGGTTGCGTGATGTATATATTTTCAGCAAGTGAACCGCCCATTTAGCTAGCCATCCGCATGATGACTTGCAATTACTTTTACTGAAATGCACCATATTGTTTTTTGGCTGCCTGCAACGCGAAATTACAGCAATAATCTATACTTAGTAGAGTTAAATTGATATGAGGTGCTGTAGCGGAATATTTGGCTCGTTACTGAAATATATCATCACTAGAAAGAAGCAAGCCTGCTCGGGCGAATAGTCAAGAGAATAAATAGAAAGTAACGGGAAAAGAGTACTAAATTGACACAAATCTCGCGTCAAAGTCGATACACATCACTGTCACAGCCTACCTCCACGCAATGCCGTAGATCGTATAGGAACTATATAGCGCATTAGCAAGCTTTAGCATGAGCGTCGAATAAACCCAAGTTAAATGTACATTCGCCATATTTTTCTGTCGTTTTAACAAATTCGTTCTTTATCCCTGTTGTAAAAAGGTAAATTTTGTCATCCGCATTACAGCGGTATTATTACAAAGAGAGCCTATACTGTTTCCTCCGAAAAATAATTTTATAGGTAAAAAAAAAAAAGAATAAAAAGTCATGAATACAGGACCATGGAGGTGGGACTAATTATTCCCTGGTGGAAACGCGGAGACTCATTCAACACTTCGAAGTTTGAAAGTTGATACACCTAACCTAAACGCGTGGGACAATGCTTTTTCGCTTGCCTCCTGGTTAGCTCCGTTAACAAAGGAATTGCTCCGGTCAGGCGGTTTACGAGGCTCAATTCGCGAATCACGACAAATTTGTCCGGGGAAACTGGTATTGCCGAGAAGGAAGTTCGCACAAAAGCATATCGCGTAATCAATATTTTTACTGTGTCTGTTCTTACATTTTCCTACTCCGGCCGCGTCTCCTATTCTGATGTAGTTTTCAGAAATAAAGAAAGCGATATGATGCAGTGTTGAATTATATACTTGAAGTAGGTAATATTTATTCCAAGATTCGCAATCAATTCGGTTTGAAAATCTCCCCAACTTTCACGCCTCTACATTATTTGGTGTGCTAGGAACCCACTGCGGCAACCGATAATAGGTTGCGATATTTCGCGAACGAAAAGAAAATGTTTAAATTGAATCATTCATTTTCATAAATTCATTCTCTCCGCTATCTTCGTATTCTAACCTAGCTATTCTCAAATTTGGTTTTAATTGTTTCACATTTCTTCTTTCCTATGTTTCTTTCCGATTCTTGGCCAATATACGAAAGAGTCCGTGGACGTGCCACTAACTCCAAAGTTCTGCATCTACATATACAACAATAACATCTTGATTTCGTTGCTCCTGCGTTTTAACAGCGGAGCTGTTTATGCCCAGCGTATCTGTCTGTCGTAAACAAAAAAAAAAAAAAAAAAAAAAGAAAAAAAAAAAATATGGGCCGATCCTGCATGGCGGCAGTGCAGAAAGGGTCCAAGCGCAATGGCATATACCCCTGTGAACAAGTGAAGCTGAGCCTGGATAAGTCTAGCTAAGCATTGTTGGGACTACTTAAGCTTAGTCAGTCATCGATAGGCAATCGATAGCCAATCAGTAGCTAATCGATAATCGATCAATAATCAATAAATTCCGGAAAATGCTGGGGATGACTTGGTAGTACTTAGCCTAGCCCAAAAGCCAGGACTAGGTAGGTGCCCATCAGCTCCGCTGTCCCTTTAGCATTGCGCCTCCAGTGCAAGCTGCAATTTTTTTTTTCTACAGTGTTCAACAGAAATATGTAGCGTATGGGGGGCAGGTTCCTTGTAGGGCTTTCCAGCCGACAGCGGCAGCATGGTCAGTCACTCAGGAGAACGCGCATTTACGTTTACTGCGTAATTTGGTCCTATGAAATCAGTTAGCATACGAAAATGAAAATAACACCGGTGAACGGGGGCCTCAGGAGGCCACCTGCACCAGATTATAATAAAAGAGGGCGCCCGAGGTCGGGACAGTCGGGGGCCCTGGAGACATAGCGTCAACAGTCGGGGGCCCGATCAAAGCTGGACCAGGGCGGTCTGTGGGCTACGGCCTCGGGGCGAAATACCTTTGGTATCCCCGTTACCTCTTTGGCGTTCTGAAGGCGCCGTCATAGTATACTAAATAATAACACGTCGTTTACTTGCACAAGCAGCTCAGATTTGTGCGCGGCATGAAAGAACGCAGAGGCCCGCCGGCTTGAAAAACACTCTGGAGAGAACTGCTCCCAAAATACTAGGGCTATAGTGACAGGTATACAATGTATATTAGCCGCCGCGGTGGCTCAGTCAGCTAAGGCGTTGAGCTGCTGAGCACGAGATCGCGGGATCGAATCCCGGCCGCGGCGGCCGCATTTCGATGGAGGCGAAATACAAAAACGCCCATGTGCTTGCGTTGTAGTGCACGTTAAAATCCCAGGTGGTCAAAATTATTCCGGAGCCCTCCACTATGTACGGCGTGCCTAATAATCAGAACTGGTTTTGGCACGTAAAACCCAAGAAAGAAGGTACACTGTATATTGTGGAGTAGCAATCAAACAATCTTCCCTGAAATAGAGAGCTAGTATTCAAGACACATCAGATCAAGGACTGCACGTGGTAGTTGTTCATGTTCTGGATGTTGCTCTGTATTTTATGTACCGTTATTGACGTAACCTAATTGGGACACTTACCTGCATATACGAGCACACATGTATGCATACGCGGATATTGTTATAGCACGCGCAATCGTTCGTGGCGAGCGAACATGATTCGTCTTCGCGATTACGGGTCTGTATGGACTTGTTATAAAAGTTCTTATCCACTTGTACCCTCTATCCGTATTCGTGGCCCCACAGCTACGTCGTAGACTAGAAGAGCTATCAAATATATAAGCGGAGCAACTCTCTCTACACACACACACACACACACACACACACACACACACACACACACACATATATATATATATATATATATATATATATATATATATATAGAGTCGTTCGTCGACTGCGTGAAATGCTATAGCGTTGAAATGTGCGCTTTTGCGTACCAATAACGTGAAAAGGCCGCCGTTTTGTACTGTACTTGTCTGGCATTGTCCTAGGACATAAATAATGCGGCGCTAAAAGACAACAATGTGCACGAATAACGACGCACGCAGAAACAAGTCACAAAACACAGAAACGCACACGCACACACACGTATACGCAACCACACATGCACACGCGCGCCGCATACATTGCTGGAACAAAGCCAGACCACTTTTGCAGCGTTAGCACGGCAGTATTTCGTGTCACAATATCACAATTCGTTTATACGTGAGGGGCGACAAGTGCACATGCGCAATGGGTGCCTCGGGCCGGATAATCGGCTTAGCGCAATGTGTGGAGAATGTAGAAGCATTCCGTCGTGTCTGCGAAATAAAGACAGCGCGCGCTGTTTTTAAAATAGCATTTTATTCATACGTGTCCATCTTTCTTCTTTTTTTTAAATGTGTGAGAGCAGTTATCGAAAGAGTAAGCAGACCGCGCGGATAAGTGACTAGCATACGTGTTTACATATCTGAGCCTATAGCGGTGCCGTTAATTTTGCCGCCACGGCCTGTTTTCATTATACCGCTTCAGAAGGGACCGATTCAGCGCTTTCTTAAAGGCTGAGTCCATTGCTCAGGGACTGGCTTCTTGAGCACAGTCAGTGTTGCACTTCCTTGGAAGAATATATACATATATAGTCGCTCAGGCAAAGTGCTCCACTTCGTCTTCGAGCGACTTGTTCTCCTGGACGGCGGTGAAGGTGACATCGCCCTGAAAGCTCTTGTGGGCCCGGACGTGGACGTACTGGTCGGAGCCCACGCGAACCTGCGAGGCGCGCGCGATGCATTTGTTAAAGATTTCACTGACAAGCTATTAGAAAGCACATGCATTCTAGAAACATGCAATTTGCAAAGAAAGTAAGGAGGAAGGGAGGGAGAGGTGTAAAGGAACAACAAAGGAGAGGTATAAAGACCAACAACAGGGAGAGGTATATAAAGAACAAAAAAAAAAAAAAAGGAAACACTATTCGCCTTTATTCACAGAAGTTCGTACGCTAGAACGGTTCGTAAAAGCTGAGGCCGTTCGATCACGTTAGCCTAGGCGGCCGACCAATTGCTAACGGCTCCTATAGGAACTAAACTCTTTGTGAATTAGGTCCCACGTTCATCGCAGCATGTGACAGGCTCGAACTGACGCTTTGCTTAAAACAGAATAGCATAATGCACACCATATATGAGTAATTCTAGTAGTGTGCATGGGTAAGTAAGGAAATTTAATGTCGGCATTTACAAAGTATAGTTTGTAGGTTAGCGCTGTTTGTTGACATGCGGCGGCCGATCAGTTAAGCAAGCGTGCTTAACTTAAGATTATAGTGCAAGCGACACTGTCAAGCCTCTTTTGCGAAAGAAAATTTTTGTAATTTAAGAAGTCGTCGCCAGCTTTTCTGTGGCAGCGTTGTCCGAACTCCCGAGAGCTTCGTTGGGATAGACGTACTTTTGTCGAAAATGTGAACCCGAACAAATAAATTAAGTAAGCTAAAAAAAAGTATTCGCTATTATCGATTCCCAGTCCGCATTCATAGGTGTGTGTGTGTGTGTGCGTGCGTGTGCGTGTGCGTGTGCGTGTGCGTGCGTGCGTGCATGCGTGCATGTCGGAGTTTACGCTATAGTTAAGTTTCTCATTTGCTCTTTTTGACGCGTTTCAATTTATAGGTTATGGTATACGTCATGCGATCGCTGAAAACAGGAATGGTCACGCGTGCGCAAGTGCGCATGCGAGCTGTTTACCTTCACGAAGTAGTTCGTGCCGTTCACGACCTGAGTCCTGTAGTTGACGGGCGTGAACTCCTCGAAGTTCTGGCCGAGCTTGTTCTCGACATCCGAGCGAACCTGTAAAACAGTGGAGTGAGAATTAGTTGAAGTTGTCACGAGCGCGTTGCGCTAAAAGGTCGATTGAAATATACTTGCTGCTCGGGCACATTCGTGAAAGTTTATACTTTCGCGCACTTTGAAGATGTACGCGCCCAGCGCTTGCCGCGTTTTGTAAATATACATAGCACTCCTTATCGTACGCTGACTCCGGCACTATTCTTAGTGCCGCTGCACTCGTGTTGACTTATGGGAGATTAGAGCTCTTAGCGCGTCCAGTGTCTGGCAAAGCTTCGTAATCTTCGCACGGACAACGTGAAGTGGTCGCAAGTGCTTTCACTTAGCGCTGAATATTTGTCTGCATTTGTGTTTCTTTTTTAGTGATTGCGACTAATGCTGACGCTATACTCAGTTCCGGAAACACGAGCGCCAGATATTCGTACGCTGTCCGCCTTTCTTGCGCCCTTTCGTTCTCACTGCGATAGTGTTTGCGGTTATTCAACTATATACGCACCCGTAAATTGATATGCACGCACAGAACACATTGGTGTGTACGCATTGATATGAACACACTTCCGATATGCACACACAGAGGCAAAAGTTATAATAGTATTTTGTGTCTCCTAAGTTTAGCTCGTATCGTTGCGTAACTCGCGCGTATGCATTTATCGAAACAGCCAAAATGCCGCGAAATGAAACAAATCAAAGGTACGCATGTAATCAAAACAACGGTTTCTCGCTAAGCATTCTCGTTTTTTTTTTTTTTTCCGATGCACGCAACGCCTTCTTCGTCCGCTGCCGTACTGCCTTATGGTGCCTCCAAAACACATGCTGCAATACATCCATGTAGCTTCCGAAGTACACGGCTGGTGTACACAATAAGTGGACTATAGGCGATTGCCCAATGTCGGAAGAGAGAATCCTGGGACACTGGTCTGCAGACCGTCCTCAGCATAGGAAGCCCTAAACGTGTTTCTCTGCTTAATTTCCGAAGACATGCAGACTTCGTGACACACTTTGCAGACATGCAGACTTTGGGACGTGCGCGCTTTTACAGCGAGGCAAACTAACATGATTAAGAATAACTTAAAAGACAGGAATAATCATGCATTAAGCGTACTAATTAACATAAATTCGTTAATTTCGCTTCTAACTATCGTCAGCAAAGGCTTTGGCTCCATGTGCGTGGCGGTTCCCATGCAGCTGTGCCTTAGCGCAGGTGTCAAAACGGATGATGGATTGCTAAACACAAGATAAACAAAGGATAAAACAAGATAAACACAACGAAAACACAAGGGAAACACCGGTGAATCACTGCTCCGCACTTCCCCCGCTTTCACGTTGAGTGGAACTGCATGCATTACCGCCGAGTGTACCATTGTTTACTGAAAAGAATGCTCTAGCTGACGGGCATTCCTCTCGGCGGCCGGTATCTCCAAGGAGCCTCACTCGGACCGCTTGTGACATGAGCTACGCGCCCGCTATCAGCTATCAATGCACGTCCTTAAAGAGCGACCCCTTTGTAATGACTATGACGGCTGGATATATATATATATATATATATATATATATATATATATATATATATATATTAAATGCTTCCATATAAATTTATTTCATGTATATGTATAACAATATCAACGGGAAAACACAGGTATAAGTCTGTTAATATACTGAAGTACATAAAGAGAGTCGCGTATAACGAAGTAATTGCGCCGGGTATAGTGAACCATGTGCAAATTCTTGGGTATGATTTCGACGAGTGGCAAAACATACCCCTAAGACTTCCAAAAGATTTGAGAACTCCCTTCTTCAGCTTCGCTGTCCTTAAAGTACGAATTTGCACACATGCTGCGAAGGCATGTGTTCTTTTTTTTTGCAAAGCCCGTATTTACCTGGCACTGTGTGACTCGTCGAGTTCTTTCAGTACATTGGGCAAACGTCCTTCCTGCGCGATTGGTATAGTATACGCTTGTAAAACACTGGAACGCTCGTATAAGTAATTTTCTACAAAGCTTGTAATTAACCAACAACAGATGAAACTTCCGGTCCACGTCACCCATAATATGGTGGCCATTCTCTGGATAGATGATAGGGCTAGCGCCTCTCGCTTCATCAGGATAAGCAGGGAACTTTATAAGCATGTATCCTCTAAACCGGTAGAAAAAGTGCGTTTAGCAATATTTTAGTCCCAAAATAACCACGAACTTCAAAATATTTCGGCGCATGACCCCTAACATGCCTCACATTCTCTCTAAATATAAACTCCGTGAATTATCTATATAGTTCTCCGACGCCACCACCCTGAGAACACCTACCTCCCCTCCTTGCAGAGCACGCACATAATGTTTTTCGAACGCTTCTAACTGCTTAGCTGTAGAACGCCACATTAAATTCTCTCCTCAGATGTATTTAGTAAATGTTCATTACTGCATTGATGATTCATTTCCATCAACATTAAAATGCAGGAACCAGCGTAGGCAACGTTCATATGTTGCGTACGTCGCATACTGCAGCAGCGCTGTATACACTCATCGCAGCATAACCCCTATAGGCGCACTGGCTGCCGCATATGTTCTTGCTTTAATATTTTTCAAATATTTGTAGGTACTGAATAAAATAAATAAAGACGTTCAACTATTTGGCGAACTACGTATGCCTTTTAATATACTTAGCCTATTTAAATGGAAAAAAGTACAGCAAACGGTTTTATTTTTCTATTTTCACGAAACGACAATTTTTTTCTAAGAAAACATTAAATGACGTGAGCGATTACTGCAAACCTCCTTGGGCTACCTTCACCAAACTGATTCCTCCAGCCAAAGACCACTTCTATGTTTACAAACAGAGCGCCCAAGAAGTCATCCAGAACTACGAAAGTTGCAATATAGCCCATGAAAAATTTAAAGGACGCTTAAGCTTCGGCTTTAACAGTGGAACGCGATAGCATTCAAAGATCTCTGAATGCTTGTCAGGCTTGCCGGCAACTGCAGCTTTCTTTTTTCTCCACCTTCGCCTCTGCGCGCCGCTACCGTTTTACGCTGCCGAGGAGGCGAGCGCCCTCTGGATCGGGTTTTCGCAAGTAACCTACCCGAGCGCGCCGCTGTTGTTATGGTAGAAATGCTGGAAAAGGGATTTGTGTTTGGAGTTTCCTCGTAACAGAATTATGTTGTTTTTTCTCGCACATTCAAATTACAATCCGACGCTGTCGTGTCTGTAGGTTGTAGTTAAGTCGTACTTTACGATTTTTCTGACGGATTCTACTTTGAGAAATTCAATTTTTGTTCACTAACCCCTTGCGCCACGCGGAGGGCCTGTGTGATCGGGGTGGTTCGGGATGAATTTCTGCCGCCACGGATGCCACGGGTGCCGACACCGACGGAGGTGTCGGCATCGTGTTTTCTGCGACACGGGGCCCTTAACGCTATCGCGTTAATATATGAAACTCTTCACCTAGCACCAATTTTGCTGTGCAATTAGATTATCTGACAAGTGAATTACACTACAAGAAGAAAGCCAGATATACGTGAGCTCGACACATGGGGCGCGTTCCTCATATTTGAACACACTAAGAACATCTGTAGTAGGTCATCTGCCTGTAGATGTATACTACGTGACCAAATGCTTCTTTTTCCTTGGACAACTTGACTGTCAAAAATTCACGACGCGCAGTTTTCTGAGGTAATGAACACACTGCTGCCAAAACGCGGATAAAAGGGCTACAGCAGTACGTTCTCGCCGCGGGTCATCGCCATCTCCTCAATAAACAACTTCGTGACGCACAACGCGCGACGTCTTCTTCGTCCTCTATATTGCCGCCGTCTCGTGGTTTCCGAAACACATGCACAGACACTCTCTCAGAGTCTGCGCGATTCGCCAGGGCTGCCCGATGAGCGCAGTGCTAAGCGCGCCGGGCTTTCAACTGCACACTGGTATACAGAAGAACGAGTTCAATCAGCAGTGGCGGCGCTTGGCAGAACTTTTACAGTGAAGTTCTCTTGAAGGAGTTCCACGACAGTTTGCTTGCAGCGGCAGTGACAGCTAGCATGCAGCGGCGTGCAAATGTGAAAAAAAAAAAAAAGAATGCCAAGCATTCAGCCTGCGTAGGAGCATCGAACCAGTGCATTAGTGAGAACGCGCTACTGGTGGTCGGCGTGCAGTTAAAGAGCTATTACTAAATCACGGCTTCGACGCATTCATACCCGGCCATCGGCACGTGTGACCATGGAGACACCGGTGGCGGTTGAGCCGGCGCAGTATACACATCGATACCCGTCGGATATAACGCAGACTATTGAAGTAGGAAGCTCGGATATAGTCAAGCAATTGAAGAAGATCGAGTGCACTGAAGGCATTGCGCTGGATATGGTTAAGCCGGTCCGGCGTTTGCAATGTCTCCGTCTAGATTTCGGGTGGTGGCAAAACAGACACCTTTTTATTTCTGGAGGGTGTACGATTACGTGTAATCCAGTGTATTCAGCTTCGCTGTCTTTGGTACATGAGTTTATCGGACTGGCATACGTAAGGTATTTTCTTCCCCTTTCTCTCTCACTCACGTTGTTTCCTTTCATATTACGGGTTTCCTTATATTATATTTAATTACCGATACCCCTTATCTGAAGTATACAGGGTAGCCAGACGGCCTTGCTCTGACTAAACTCGCTCTCTTTCTCTCTCTCCTTTTCCTCTTCCTCCTAAGTTATCTGGCTGCGTCAGTCTGTAGAGTAGGCTTTATTTCAGGGGATGTTATCAGCTAGCTCGTAATATATTTCTGCCTTACTGGACGGCTGTCTCCGGAGTATAATTGAAAGGTCGGTGCGTACGCCCACAGCGGAATATTGTAACAGCTACTCTTCTGGGGTACGCACTCACGAAAAGCTTTCGTGCTAGAATTGTCCGTAAGAGAGTTGCAGCTAATTCTGAAGCTGGGCATAGTATTAGTGAAAGACGACCGGTCAATGGTGAAGAATACTTACTAACGAAAAGTGTTGTGAATATATAGGCGGTGAATTCTTGTGCGTTGCAAGTGAAAAATGATGATTTGATTAGATTATATCTTAATTTGCCAGATCAAGATGCGCATTAAAAGCAGAAATAAAGACGGTACGTTATTTACATTGCATTACGATATTTAATAAAGTTAAACTTAGCCAGTTTTCATTTGGGACGAAGTACACGAGGGACAGTGCATTAAGAAAGGGAACGAACGAGCGTACTTTCTTTACAATGTGCCCGGCCTGTCTCGCAGTCCGTAGGCTAATTCGCGCAGCTGTAAACTTTACTGGCCGTGTTGTGGTAGGCTGAATCTGCTGTAAGCGTGCGCCTTAAATCGATTCTTATTTAGGAAACGATAGTCCTATAGGCGTTAGCCTTATACTATTACCAATGCTGCGTTCCCCCAATTGCGCATGCGCATTGGGGGAAAGTGGTATCGGTAACGTTAGACTGTTAACGCTATGATAAAATAATCTACCGTTCGGCGAATGAGCAATTGGGGTAAAGCGGTATCTGCGCGCATGCACATGTTAGGGAATAACAGTATCGGTTACGGTACAAAGTTCTATGCTAAAATACTCCAATATATCTCGCGCTTCGATCGGGACATGAATGAATGAATGAAAAGCGACGCCGTCAATATACCTTCTCGCAGATTTCCTGCACTTGGGCATCGGCAGGCTTCAGTTCCTGGGACAGTCCGCCGACTCGTGGGGCAGCCATTGTGTCTACTCGGTTATGGGATGTGTGGCGTATACGCTCGCAAGGCAGGCAGGCAGGCAGGCAGGCAGAGTTCACCGCTCCTTCGGCAATGCTCCGAGTTCCGACGCACGCCCCCCTTTTAACGTCTCGAGTGGGAGTTGAGGGGCGTGCGGGCGGTCACACAACAATGAACCCTGACGTCTCGACTCGGACACCTGTGACTCGCGGACTCCGTATCGGTGCGATTGTTTGCACTGCCGATACGGATACAGCGCGTTTCTCGCGCTCAGACCCTCGTGCTTCACAGATAACAGCGTGGCTGACTGCAAACGTGAGGCATCGAAGGCCTATCCGAAACGGGCCGTGTTAGTAATGCCTTCCTCCCCGCCTTTTGCCGATAAACGTGGCTGAAGATAGGAAGGATAGCGGTAAAAGCAGTGATGTATAACGAGTGGAAGGACTACGGAGGCTTTCGTGTTGTTGTCTGGCGCGGGAGTCACGTGTGGAGTTAGCTCACGTGCGCTGGTTTAGTGTGTTTGTAGTGTTACCTTATCACTGGGCGGTAAAAGCATCAGTTATTTACAGTGTGATTTGTTGGGTAAGTGAAAAAAAAAGAAAGTAAATAAATGGTTCTACGTGTACCTTGCCCCGGCCAATTTTGTGCGTGACGGATGCTTCCACAGAACGGAACCTGAGTGAATCATTTCCGGCCATTTTGTGGCCGGTGAGGTCAAACGCGTGCAGCAAGCTTTGCATGCGCTTTCAGTCATTGCGTGTTCAATGCACATAATTTAATTTATGGGTGACGTAATGACAACGCAGTGGTTAGTGAGCAAACCTAACGCGGGGCGCACATATGATGTAAGAAGCTCCACATTTCTTTTATACATCCTCAAAAATATCTTACATTAGCTGCTTCACTTTCAAACGTTGTGATGACAAGACACATAGTAATAATTTAGACATGCGGTTTTGCCATGCTTGATTTTTAAAAATAGCGCGGGAGAATAAGATGCGGAGGTAGTGCCTGTATTTTTCCTTTTCTATAGAATACATAGCAGATGGTCGCTTTAAGAAATAATATAGTTGCTTTCAGAGTATACCGTAAATTCGTATTCAGCGAGTCTGGCACGCCCGAAAGAGAACGCACAGAACCTGCGATAGAACACCATTTGAATACCCACCGCCACAACATATACTCGTACATTAGAAAGGAAAAAAAAGAAAGGTTCACCGGCAACAATATATGAAGGCTTTCAAAAGCTTTCAGTGTTATAATCTTCAATATTGGAAACCTTGTTTTGATATATCATTTTATGCCGCTGGCACTGAACATGACCACACGCTAGGCCTAATGGAATATGACCATGTCCACACGCGAACATTATTACCACACGCTAGGCCTCGTGGAATAAGTGCCTCATTTAGGCGGGGCTATAAAACTAAGTTTTCATGAGGCTGTCAAGAAGTTTTGCTTTGTGCATCGCTTTGCGAACTGCGCAGCTCATGTGAATGGATCGCGTGGTTCTTGCGGCTGAGCCTAACAGCACCAGTGGTCAGCGTCGTTTGAGGCGAAATGAAATTCGAACGCCTAGCCGCTGCACATATGGGCTGCGCAGCTACAATGTGACACGTTAGACAGAACAAGACAAATCGGACACAATGGCCGTATTCTCGGAAGGCCACTTTCAGGGATAACTATCTTGTGAGAGTTCGCGAGATTAAATCGCTGATCGCTTCGGCGTCTAAGGGCTTATTTAGACTGGTGATCGAGCAGCGAGTGACTGACCCAAAACAGTCGCTTTTCGCCCAAAACGACCGCGAGTCGCCAATGTGAATGAGCTCTAGCTAAGAGCGACAGCATTAGTGACACAGTGTCGGGAACGGTTTTACTCGTAGCCGCCGACGGGTCCGGTGATAGCCAAGTGAAATTTATGAAAGGTGAAAGTATCCTCGAGGGTGATCTTCCGAGAATACCAGCATCTGAAGATTTAGATTTAAAGTGATGATGACTACTTGAAGATTGACATTTGTGTGTTCGCGTGTTGTTATTGCACCGTGGCCATGTACTTTTTTTCGTGGGAACTTTCTTTTGGTTAGCTTTATTTTTGTATAGTTTTCATTTACGTTTCTTTTTTTTGTGTGTGTGGAGAGTGTGTTTGTGTGTTTGGGGTACGTGCGTATCTATATTTGTGGGGAAATGGGTGTAGTTCGCATTTTTTAACTACATATTTGGTTTCGCCATCTCTGATGTAGCTTACCTTTCCGTTTATCTGCAGTTATTAAACAACAAACAAAAGGTCTGTGAACAAGGCAGCCGCAGCGTGGAGCTAACGTTTCAACAACGGCACTGGTTCTCGTTAGGGCAACTAGTTACGCTTTCCTTGGACGCGTTATATAGCTCTCCTTCCCTCCTGAGACGACGAACATAAGTGGGCGCTAATCAGTAAGGTGTTTATACTGTAAAACCACGCAAAGAGAAGAAACCATAACCGCTATAAGGTGACTAAATCTCTTTCGTATACATTGACATAAAAAAAAAAGACAGTCATAACATAGTTGAGGGCTCGGCTGTATAATTTGCCTGGCGTGGTTCTCGACACAATACTGAAACCCGCCAAATAAAAGAACGATATATATTTTTTTGTTTTTGATGCATAAAGCCTTACTTTACCTCATTTACGCTGTCATTCCCAACAGAGAAACACCATGTTATTTTGCGAAATTTGCTTATGAAATCAGATTGAAATTTGGTACTCAATTTTTTAAAAATTTATTTACGTTCAACGATAGTGAAATTGTTCTGCAATCGTGTGGTACCTATTTATTGCGTAGTATTTCTTCACGATCATAATATTAAGCGTATCTTTACAGTTTTGCCGTCTCGTGATATATGTGCGTTGTATATGTGCGTGTATTCAGCTGGTTTTTGATTACGGTGAAAAAAACGAAAGAAAAAAATACTATGTCTCGTAAAATGATATCCCGTCGTGCGTTGCCTTTAAATGGTTATTATTATTGTTTTTTTCTGATTGCTTGTTCTTGCCGCAATAAATTTTTTTTATTTTGCTGTATCGCATATTTTTCGCCGCTTTTTGTTGTTTCCTGTCGCCATTGTATTGTTTGTTTGGTCTCAGCTGGTCTCGCAAGGTCAAAGTTTTCGAGTAGGTTGTAAACAAGGGCATGAACCGACACGGACTTGGAAGGGTGAACGTCTTCTTTTATAATTTCCTCATTTACGTAGGGAGCACACATTTATTTACATGCGCATTCATTCTGAAGTTTATGCGTTACTCTTCTGTGACGGATACGCTTTTCTGGGGAAAGATCCCGAATGTCAGGAACACGTGTACTATATACGTACTCTATACTAACGAAAAAAAAAAAGAAAAGAAAAGTAAAAAAAAAAAACCTCTGCAAGTGCTAACCACTGGGATGTTTAGTAATGTGGTTAGTTCACCGACGCAATTAATTTTAATGCTGAAGAGTTTACTTATTGTCTTGTTTCTTACGCCAACGATCGCCGGTATGAGTGCTTCCCTTTACTGAACCTTCATTTAAGAGAACCAATAAACCTAGCTGAGATAAATAAATAAATAAATAAATAAATAAATAAATAAATAAATAAATAAATAAATAAATAAATAAATAAATAAATAAATAAATAAATAAATAAATAAATAAAAATCTCGGAGGACGCTTAATCTTAGCTTTTAAGAGTGGAACGCGATAGCGTTATCGGGCCCGTTTGCATCGCATCGTTCACATACGGCAAGTAGGCTTCATTCACTGAAACACTGAATGTTGAAAAGCCAGCTTACAAAGACCAAGCTTACACCGATCCCCTTAAAGTCGGCTTCACTTTTAAACTGAAATGCATTGCTAGAAAGACGTTTTTCCAGGGGCAATATAAGTGGTCTTATATTAAAATGTGAAGGTCCTAGCACTTTCTTTATTATTTTATTAATTATTTGCTATTGCCCCGACGCGCGCAGGTCTGGTAGCAATATTTGTGTTTGCTCGTAGCAGAATTAGATTTTATCGTACATTCAAATTATAATCCGACGCCGATTGGTAAACAATCCGACGGCGAATCCGACGCCGAATGGGAAAGTCGTACTTTACCATTTTTCTGACGGATTTCACTGTGAGAAATTCAATTTTTGTTTATCAAAACCTTGCACCATGTGGAGGGCCTGCGCGGTCGATGTGGTTGGATGATTTTCTCCGCCACCCGCGATCACACGCCGGTTGCCGCCGCCGGATTTTCTGCGACATGGGGCCCTAAACGCTATCGCGTTAATAAATAAATAAATAAATAAATAAATAAATAAATAAATAAATAAAAGTTATATTTTCTTTTGAAAAGTGCTGTCAATACAAATTTGAAGCCATATTATAAAAATAGTGGCCGAAACTTCAAACGTGAACGAACTACCTAACTTTGTTTAACGGTTGCGTTATAGCGTTCATCCACGCACCTTTAGGTTCTATAAAATGTGTTACTAGCTCTGGTTTGCCCTATTCAATTTTATACTTTTTATAATTAGCAAGAATCAGATAATTGAACGATACTGCAAGAATGCTGTTTTATTGAAAATAGCGCATCGCTTTTATTCGTCCCGTCACGCATGTGCCAACCCTTTCGCTAAGTGGACTGCAGACCACACAATAAAATCTGCCGCCGTCGGTGTTCTTCCGCAACAGGTCATTCGCCGAATTAGTCTGCGATCGATAAAGCCTGTCGATCGTTGATAAGACCACACGTGAGTGCGCGCGCTGCGTCCGTGTCGTCTGTGTTTACCGACATCGGCCGAGGTATATCGCACGATGTACTCTATCTAGGCAAACCGTGTCGTTTTGTGTTGTTGTTCATTGTTGTTCATCAGCATTTCTTGCTGGTGAGCAGTCCTCAGCATCTGACTCACAGTCATGCGACGTAGCGCAATTAGTGATGCGTCGTAGTTAGCAGCTGCGGTGGTCAACGTATTATTCCGCTTGAACCGCTCAGGTGTGTGCGAAGGGTGCGAGCGTCTGCGCGCAGATGATGCTGGTAGTCTTTTGCCCTCCCCACGTGGTTACGTTACATGAAATTACATTGATTTTAAATGCGTTAAAGTCCGAAGTGCCGGTGCACATTGGAAAAGCCATCCGACGTTCATGACCAAGCTGCATACACAGCCCTTGTTGTGTACCGAATGCTTCGCTGGCTGCCTCTCATCTCATCATCGCAGACGCCATACAACGTATTGGAGATCCTGCATTGAAAAGGCCTCAGATTCGCTCTTATATCTCGGGCAACAGCGAATGAAAAGGTGCTAAATGAGCCCTGATAGCACACCTCTGTGTTTGCTACATCTTAGAAACTATCAACGCAGTTTTGCCGTTTAAGCGAGTCCGGCAATGGGAGAGCTCTGCGCCAGCGCCTCTGAGAAGGACTAAATGTCGTTTTTGTTGCTTTCAATGCACTCAGAGTCCTTGGCCATGAATAAATAGACAGGAGCATCCGTCGTCCGTTTAACCATTGAAGGGTCATCTAAAGATTCGTGGCATTACAACTAAGTTCAGTTCAGTTCAGTTCAGTTCAGTTAAGTATATTTCCTTAAAGGCCCCTTTTCAGGGGTGTTACATAAGGAGTGGGGTACGTCATGCAGCGAAAAATTCAACGCACTGGTCATCCGCTTCAAGTTTTAAAACCACGCTCACACACAACTACCTTCTCTGCTTCATTTTTTTGTCGAACAGCGACAAAATATCGTACCAATGGGATCGACATTTCAAGCATGGTAGGTACACTGTGCAAACAAACACACACGATAAATGATGAATTTCTATAAGAAAGAATAATTATTTTGGCAAAACAGAATAAACATCGGAAAGGAACAATGCAACGTAATAACTACTGGAACATTTGAGAGAAAAAAAAGTGGTTACATTGTATGCAATGAAAAGCACACATTAAATTATGATTTTGTACAAAAAGGGTAATTAATTTGGCAAAACAGAAGAGAGATCAGCCATGAACGTGCGGAGACTACTTGTAGATACAACGTGGTGGGGAAGGGCATTCTAATCTGTCGCTGTTCGACAACAAAATGAAGCAGAGAAGGTAGTTGTGTGTGAGCGTGGTTTTAAAACTTGGAGCGGATGACCAGTGCGTTGTGATATTCTTGCGAGCGGGGTGATGTACGGCATACGATTAAGTGAACTGTAGAAGAACTTGTGAAAAAGACCAACGCTGCCTATCTTACCGTGGTGCGAGAGCGACTGTAACTCAGATTTCTTTTTTAAGGCTGATATGCTTACGTCATATGAGTATGATGAATGAATGTATCTTACAGCACGATTCTGAAAGGACTCAAGCGCGTTAACGAGATAATTTTGGTATGGGTCCCAGATTGGTGACGCATATTCGACTTTAGGCCTGATAAGTGATTTGTACGCCAGAAGTCTGACATCCGGAGGAGCATGACGCAAGTGTCGCCTCATAAAGCCGAGTGTTTTGTTCGCCGATGATACTAAGCACTATGCTTCTGCGGCAGGAGCCAAGTTCTTGGTATTCCATCACTTGTAGATGTATAGCCACCACCTTCAAATCTTCACTGATGGTTCTCTTGAGGTGGAACGTGAAGTTCATGCTGCTGTTTTCGTGATACCATCCCTGGTGACATTGTGGGCTGCTTGACTTGAGCGAATTGTTTCTACAGCAGTCATTGCAAATGTTGAAGTTGAAGCTGCTTTGGGGAAGCTTAATGTCTTGCCCTGTGTAACCGGTGGTGATATTACTATCTGACTGCAAGCCTGGGTCCAGGCAGTACCGACAGCGGTCATTCTGCAGCCTAAGCTCCTACGCTGTTTAGGATTCTACCTGAAATTCCAGTGGCTTCCCTCGCAAATCGGCGTGTCTGAAAACGAAGCTGCTGACAGTCTTGATCGCCAAGTACCGACGGATAGGTCAACGATGAGATTGACTCAGGACACTAAACGACTTTTCAGAACAGCTATCCTGAACCATTTTTGATCTTTGGGGTCACCACGTTACCAACCTTGTGTGACCAAGGGGCTTAGCCGAGCAGATGCCTCCCTATATTTCATCGTATTCGTACACTGTCAGCGTCAACTCCGGCGTGGCGGCGCAAGATAGCACTGTCAATATCACCAGCGTGTCCGTTTAGTCACGATCATGAGAACGTGAAACATTACTTGTTAGACTCACCAGAGTTCAGAGTTTGTCAACGAGCGAAAATATTCGCCTTGAAGGGGCGAAACGCATAAAGCGGCTCCGTGCTCTGCCATGGAGGACTTACCCCCCGTATTCAGAAATGCATCTTAACTAGAATCCCATGCTTGACTTGATATAAATGACGCCTATCGTGGATGCGCTGAAGGAAACGCAATGAGCGTCTTGCGTACGTTTACATCAGGCGTCATTTAAATCAAGACAAGCATGGACTTCAAGTTGAGATGCATTTCTGAATGCGGGAGTTAGTCTTCCTGCAGTGGCACGGGATATTCAGGAGGGAGGTGTTTAGCCTCTCACTGAAGTTTGTTAGACCGATTTATCCCGCGCGTGGTGACGTTTAGAAGTACTTGCCACCAGTTGCCAGTTGCCAGTATAGAGCGAACCTAGCGGAGTGATGGCATCTTACCTTAACTCCGTCTCGCCGCCTTGTTCATCCCTCAAAAGCGTTTGTGATAAGCGACAGGCTTATGCCACATGTAACTGTGTGGCATTTACTCCACAGAAGTTAAAACGAGACTCTCGGGTGGAGCCAGTGCCGTCATACATTTGCACGGCAAGTTCTGCTTGCAACTAGTCATCATCATTCTCCTCCTGGCACTCGTTTTTCAACACGAGGACTGTCGGGATGCGTATTGTAGAGTGTACTTCTGCTAAGATGGGGCAGGACATCACTATATCCCTCATTTCCCTTTTTGCATGAACATTTAGCATAATTAGAGATGGCGCTGATTACCAACTTTCCGTATTCCAACGTGCACTATTGTGGAAGGGACAAAAATGACCCATTGTTGCAAAAGTGATGCACAAAGATGACCAGAGCAGTGAAAGTTTTACTCCTGTCACAAGCGCACTTTACAACATCCTCGAGTCAGTGCAGATCAATGTCAGGGCAGGTTGAACGCTGCTGCAGGTCGTGTTCAAGCATGCTCGATCTTATTTTGTTATCTCACATTTGCATAGCGCTTACGTCACCTATCATCAGTGCCAACCTAAGAATAAAAGATTGTAAGTGCGCTGTTCAACTTAAGCACAATTTGCGTAGATAACGAGAAAATTTATTCACCCGTAGGCACGCGTACAGCTGTTGTATGTATCAATACCGGTGCATATACGGAGTACAATATCACGTATCGCACATGCAGTGCATCGTACTCGATATAAACAAAACAGTAAAAGGGGTCTGCTTGGCACTGGCTTTGCCACTTCCACTTCAAAAACACTGTTGCAGTGTGCATGTAAGAACACTATTTTGTTGGGCCAGCTAATTAGGTTTGATTCTTCCGTTACGTCAAGCTGTTCTGCGTGCATAAAACAGCTGTTTTGTCCGCGCAGATATGTCTTTGTGTAGGGTTTTAGGATGAAAACTGAACGTCTCGGCAAAGCCAGAGATAATATTCTAGTTTGAAGCAATGAGCTTTTATTTTCCAATTAGCTTAGCATTTACATTAGCAGAGCAAAGTGATTAAGCTGTGAGCGGACTCCGGCTGCAGCTCGGCTTTTTTTTTTATTTTGGAGGTGAAGGGTAGGCTCACGGCGTTTTTGTGGGTGGAGCTTGTACTGAATTCCAAGGTTGTTAATGACTATAACAAAGTTTGATATAACAAAGTTCGCAACTACTCCTGCGAGAGACCTAAAAATACGCATATAAGAGTTATATTGTAGATTTCATCGTAAATGTAATCGATAACGTTTTACTATAGTGGGAGCTAAAGTTGCCACTTCGCAGGATCTCGCACTCGAGGCATACTTATACTCGCGGACAACTTTCTGTGGCAATGAAGGGAAAGCTACGGTAGAGCACTGCACGGGCCGATCTTTGCGGCCCGGGCCCGGCCCGGGCCCGTTTTCACATTGGGCGGCCCGCCCGAGCCCGATCAAAACTTTTATGGCGAGACCCGGGCCCGGCCCGGGCCCGGAAATAATCTACGTTACCCGCCCGGCCCGGCCCGCCACCCCTTTACCTTATGCCCGAGCCCGGCCCAAGCCCGACTCGAAACCGGCCCGAACCCGGCCCGAGACCGAAAAATACATGTTTTTCAGAGTTGAGAAGCCCGAGAATAACTCGCAGAAAGCCCGAGCCCGGCCCGGGCCCGCGTCATAAAACCCGAGCCCGGCCCCGGCCCGGGTCAAAAAGCACACACCGTGCCCGAGCCCGGCCCGAGCCCGTGAAAAAACTCCTCTACCCGGTCCGGCCCGGCCACGGGGCCGGGCCGGACCCGGGCTTTCGGGTAAGCCCGAGCCCGCGCAGTGCTCTAAGCTACGGGCGCGTGGATACTGCGCATGTGTTACCGCGCCAAGTAGTCCGGCAGCGTGTGACAGTGCTTTTGGCTGCTCGGAACAGACGCTGAATCGACGCAGCTTCCACGGGCGGTGGTTTCGCGTTGGCCCAGACGCGGAAGGGAAAAGCCGCAAAACAAGTAAATTTTTGCACTCAGTGGTGTGTTCTGTCGTATTTAGCTGTTGCTAATAAGCTGTTTATGTTTTATCTTCCCCAGCCTAAACCAACGTGAATAAAAAGGCGGGACTCATTTCAGAAGCGCTCTCACTTGTGCGCGCTTTGCCTCCGTAGCTTTCCCTTCATTGCCACAGAAAGTTGTCCGCGAGTATAGCATCATAGATATCAACGTACTATTTAGTTTCCTCTCTGTTGAAATAAGCACTATTGTGGACCGAAAGCAGAGCAGCCCACTCTATCATTTTGGTAGGTGACTCATTTAATCATGCCTTCAAGTAGGTTATTCGGGGAAATAATGTCGCTGACGAAAGCCCATGTTTCAAGAAAAGACTTGCGGTGAGTTCGATAAGCTACGCGTGAGTGCGCGCGTGCGCGCGATCACTTGAGTTGCAGCTAGGGGCGGTTAAGCGAGTACGTGAACTGGAAAGGCCGGCGTCGTCATTGACATCACTTCTCTGAGGGCGATGCAATCGGTCCTTATTGTGTGATTTCAGACTCTTTTCTGTAGGAGACTAAACGTTGTCTTATCTGTTGTAATGGATGACATAGTGATCTACAATTTTTGCGACATCAAGTGAATGTGTGCATATATCTCTTTTTCAATTGATAAGTCTTGAATGGAGAGAAATGCGCGCTGTGATAGCACTTAAACCGCCCCTCCCAAGGTATACCTGTTGTCGTTATCTGCTAGCTTACGAGCGAAGACATATCGGCGGTCCTATAACAATAGTCGATGCTTATCGAACCGGCTGACTGCTGTTCAGCCTTTCTTTCTCTCTCGTTTTTTTTTCTTTTTAAATCTGGAGGAACACATTCTTCGCATATGGAGAGCTATCGCAAGTTCGCCTTAATCGGTCAATGCGAATTCATGACGCGCCTATTGACGGATACATAGGAACTAGTTGGGAATAAGCAATTTTCTGAGGTCATTTACGTTAATCACTAACGTGGCAGACAGTACAATACCGGAAAAGAAGTGTCTTAAAGTTATCAGCGAGCGCTTGCATTTTGTTAGTGTTAAGTGTAGTAACCATGGTCAAGTACTACCTAGGTGCTTGGAATGCCATGACCTGCTCAAAGGGCAAAGGAATTCGAAGGCGAGCACACCACTTTGTATTTGTTTCCACGAAAGGAAAGAATAAGAAAATATGTAGATTTGGAGCTGTAGGTCCCCGTTGCATTAAAAACAAGATAACTGTGGACACTAAGTCAGTCGCTTTATGCACGAAAAATTACCGCATACACATACGAAAATGTGCATGAATAGCATACGAACAGTGGCTTCGTCGTGAAATTCGATAGGCAGAGAGCAACAACAGCAGCAGCAGCAACAACAACAACAACAAGGAGTACACAGATCGAAGGATGGACTAAGAACTGTTATTAGTCCATCCTTCGTCCTGTGCACTTCTTAAATCATGTGTGTGCGTATTGTTGTTCGTGCATATTTTGCTGTGATTTTCGTCTTCGTTGATCATACAAAAACTCACCCAGCACTTCGCCTTGTTGAAGTTCTAGAGGAGCCAACGTAATGTGGTTAGAATAAGCTTTTTATTGCTTTTTTTAGATGCGAAGCAGCTTATGGCGGGGGCTTTGTCCGTCCCTCCGTCCCGCGGCGTCCCACACCCCCACAGCGCATGCGCGTCCCCTCCCCCTCTCTCTCCTCTCCTACGCTCCCCCCTTTCTCTCCTCTAGGAATCCTCTACGGAGCGGCGCCCGCGTCCCACACCCCCACAGTGCATGCGCGTCCCCTCCCCCTCTCTCTCCTCTCCTACGCTCCCCCCTTTCTCTCCTCTAGGAATCCGGAGTGGCGCGCACGACAGGTGGTGCGACAGCTACATACTCCGCTGGGGGCGCCACGATAGTTCCGTGGTATGAAAATGACGGAGCGCGCGCACCTCATTCTCTCTCCTGTGCAGCGTCGCGATGAGCGCTCGGGCCGCTGCCGCGAAACCATCTCCCCGCATGAGCCTACCAGGAGGCCCGGACTTGGGCTTTAGTTCCTTCGGGGCTAATAAATGTTATTTCTCTCTCTCTCCCCGCTGCTTCGCATCCACACATAGTTCTCTTTAGCAGGAGATGGAGTCATTTTCTCTCTCTCGAAAAGTTTTTAAATTGTCGCTTAAACTTCGTCGCAGGTCGGAAAATATTGCTTGTAGATCCAGTGCTGGCCAATGTATTTCCGGAGTTCGTAAAATAGGCCTTTGGGCAAAATGTAGCACTTGAGCCTTAACCCTTACTCCTATAAGAATACAATTCATGGTCCTCGGTACTGTCGAAGAAGAGCGGTGTTTTCTATTGCATTCGCCGGATAACCGTCGTTCGTGTACTACAAATGTTCCTGTAATTAAAAGTTTTAGATTTTGTGCACTGAAACGGCTGTGGGTACCCAAGGACACCTTTGCGCATCATGCGTCCCTGTTAAAAAACTCCCTGTTATTAAACTCCCTGCTATAAAACTCCCTGTTATAATGTATTTATTGTTATAAAATTTATTTTTCCACTTTGTCCCTGATACTGTCCTATTACCGCCTTATCCCCTGGCGCCGGTACCCCCTTTAAACCCTGTGGCGGGTTGTACCATTTCGCTTAGGATCAACCAACCAACAATCTAATCCCGCTCCTGCTGTGGATTCTTTCAGAGCATTGAATGATGTGTATTAATCATGCTGTGGATTCTTTCGGAGCATGAAGTGGGACACACCCAGAGAAATATAAGCATTGCTACGGAAAGCATGCTTAGTTAAACTCACCGATTTTTTCGTTTACCTAAATTTAATTTTTTTTGTATATACTTCCCTCTTCTAATCAACACGCATTCTTTGCTCTTATTGTTTTGATTACTTGATCTCCATTTAATTTTTTTTATTCCCTGGCAACTATCACTTTTCGGGTATGCACCACTGGTATCGAGTCCATCATTATCATCATCATCGGTACTGAGCCTGCCGTTCCTCGTGTGTTCGCCGCTCGGCGCTGTGGAAGACGACGTTTTTTGCCGCTATCGTGGCGTGTACATGATTTTTCACAAGGACTCACAACTGTCCCCAGCGACTCGTCGGGGATGAGACGCAGCGCGACCACCTTCCTCTTGTTCGCAGCGCTGGCCGGTACGTCGCTCTTATATGGGCAGTCGCGGGAGATGAGTGTCGCCTTTCCTGCCCTTCCAAGCCGCTTTCATACTTAGTAGTGTTTTGCCTGGTTGAAAACTGAACGTGTGTCCTTTATTACAAGCCCACATGCTTAAGAAGATCAGAAGTGCCGATCTAATTGTCTTAGACAGCTAGCACTGCGAACCTGTATCGAGCCTAGCTGCGGCTGCGGTCAGGTAGATGAAGGTAGTGACTCTGTGTTGGGGTCTCAACTTGGTGGATTACAAGGAAAATTGAAAAGACGATAACTGCGAAAAGAGCGATGGAAGGGAAAGTTATGGACGTAAACATTTAATATAGGATGATGGCGATTTGGTATACGCGATTGAAACAAGGAGGGAGGGGGTGGGAGGGGGAATGCTATTCTGGTCGAGATTTTAAGGTGAAAATGGGGTTGGGCAGCCAATGTAATGCGTAGCAGACAGCCGGTGGTCTATTAGAGCAACGAAACAGGTGTCAAAGGAATAGGACAGATGCAAAGGTGGAAAGAAATCAATTAGGTAGAAGCGTTTAGATTAGAACTTAGAATGAGTTTAGAGGCATAGGACGGGGCTCGGCATGCGCAAGGCGGGGCTTGTTGGAGATCTCTGACAGAAGCTTTCTTACTACCGCAGTGGCCTAAAGGTAGGATGATGACGACGACTTTGAGAGAAGTGTGACTGACTGACCATGGATGCGTGTTGGTGACCGAAAGTATCCACATTCTGTGTGACGGCGGCCTTGCGTTGTTTGCAATCTCTGACCTCGCCATTTTTTCTAAGCTGGCTCACAGCTTTAGTTCCCGCCATGCTAAGCTGAAAGCATACTAGTCCTCTCCGTTCTCGTATTCTTGTTTGATAGGGTAGTTCAGGCCGTACGAATAACTGTATATCTCATTACGACCACCGCAGTGATCCTGCGTGTACATTCTGTGGTGAGGTAGGAGAAAGTAGCTATACTTACTCTGCGGTAACTGCATGCATATCCATTGTCCATACTTTTAAGTTGGCAGAAGGATATGTAGCATCGAGTAATGTAGTTTGGTGGGCAAGTTGGTATATGAATGGTGTTCAACGAAAGAAAAAAAAAAAGTCCTGTAGTGCATCGTAGAACGAACTTTATTTCATTTGTTCCGTCGCCGGGTTTGTTCTGCGAGATCTTGGTTCCGCAGGACTCCTTTTCGCACTGTTTCTTATGGGAAGCCCGTGAAGTTGGTCCAAAAAAAATTTACATCTCAGAAGAGATTTGTCAAATTCGTCTATGTATTTACCTAGAAAGGCGGATGTTCGAGATCCAGAAAGAGGTGACGTAGAATGACAAGAGAGACGCTTACGCCAGTATTTACGTCCATCTGAACATTTAAAACACTTTCTCAATTCAGTCTGAGTTTTCCTCAGCTAGATGAGGCGGAAGACTCCTCTTGCGAAGAACATTTTGTTGTCTCTGTAGTAGCCTTTTTTGGAGATTCGGGCCGAACGGACTGATCCAAAGTTACCTGCCTTTGCCCTTCTCTTCAGCACATTTCTGAAGGGTAGCTAAGAGTGAGGCTAAGCGAGCGAACACGTTGGCCCAGGAAACATAAAGTCGTGCCTCCGCGCAGACGCTTTTTTAGTTCGTTTAGAGGAAAGAGGGTCGTTCTGGGAGCTAGGCATTGCGAACGAACACGGTTCGCTTTGCGAAGTGTTCGCCGAGCGAGGTGTTTGCTCAGCGAGGCATCACTATATGTAGGCAAAGGAGAGAGACAGGGTGGACGCTAGTTCCTTTGTCTAAGTTCATTGTTTCTCTTTGCTTTTCCTGCTGGATTCCGCTTGGTTTTAAGCTCATTCCTAAAGATGCACATCTGCTGCGTTAAACGCTGAGATGGATGTGCTGTTGGGCTATTCTGTGCACGCTTCAGAAGTTCTAACCATAAGCACACGAGAAAAGACACGAAATAACGCCCGGCTCCTCCCTGTTATCACCCTTCTTGTGCGGGATATTTTAGCGAGGAAACTGCACGAAGTGGCGCCACTTTTGTTTCACGGTATAACTCGCGTAACGTACCGAAGTATGAAAACGTTGCGATGTCCACCGTGACTTTTCTGTGATGCTTGTTGTCACACAATGCGCCCCAAATTACGTGCAGATATGTAGCACCCCGGAAGCAGGTATTATCCCTGCTTTATCGTGCAAAGTCTGCTTTCCAAATGGCTTACTGCGTCGATCAGCGTAGCTGACTTCGGAATATCTACAAATGCCTTTTTTTTAATCAAAATTAACACTGACAAACGTCAAACTCGGCTGGTGTATTCCGCAACTCACAAGAATATTGCACTCGACTGCTGATGGGATGGAACAGCTCAGATATTTTAGTGCCGCAACCGCGAGAAGTAACGTGCCGAGCAGCGCGTTCCATTCCTGCCACAACTATTTCGTTGCAGTCGAGGCTGCAAGCGGCGATCTGCCCGCAACGATCCTGGACGATGCCGGTCGACACAAGTCTCCGTTCTACATGTTCTCTAAGCCCGAAGAAAGCCGGCCCTCTTGTGTCTTTGGCTCGGTGAGTGAAAGCAGCAAAATGACCTTGCGTTGTAATAAGATTGGGGGGGGGGGGGGGGATAAAGCACCGACGTTATTGCCAGATACCTTCAATAATACGTACCAATGACGATACTCCCCGTAGGTCACACGTTATGGTCACATGTTTCAAAACCCTGACACCGTAATTGGCCCTGGGGTTTGCTGACTGTCGTGGCACATATGGCCAGTAAATCTATTGAACGCCACGTTATAAGGATAACGGCGAAACAGTTTTCTAGGCACGTACTGCAATCAAATCCAATTGTATATTCAATCAGCTCTGCTTTTCTTTTTTCAGCTTGACTACGCATTTTTATCCCTTTTGAGCAGGTGATGGGTGACTATGAATTGCATTCTGTCATTGACAGGTGGCGCGCCATTCTGGTAACTATTAGCAGAAAAGGACCCGTGCCTGCACAGAGTTCTAAACCAATTTTCAGAACTGGCATGATTGAAGGACTCTGGTTAATTACCCCTAATACCACCCTCTATGAAGCCGTAATTGAAGTGTAGGTGTGAGCCGGTATAGCCACGTGCTATTCAGGCTAGGTGAACGTGAAAGCCGCATGATAAAACGGTGCGCTTCCAACCTGACCAACTGTTGCACGAAAAAAAAAAAAAAGCCAATAGTTCGTTGTGCCATTCGTTCTTTCTTTTTTCAAGAATCACTCCGTATCCCCTCTGAGAGTGAATACAACCGGTCGACTGACACAACTTCGTCATCTTATGAGCAAAGAGAACTTTCAAGGATACATCGTGCCTTCCGAGGATGCCCACAAGGTAAGGGACTTTTTGACGTTTCAAAATTTTGTGAAATTGTTAGTACAATGAGCGATTAGTGATGCGTACAGACAATCCTATATATTTGCTCTTACACATGCCGCCTCCCGCGATAACCTGGGGAACCCGCAATCGCTCGTCCCCTGTTTCTACCGAGTGTGCTCGCTTTGTGTTTTTAGTGCGCTGTCTCTCTCGAAACCATGTTGAAAAAATAACCTTGCGTACCCATTGGGACACCTGCGTATAGGTCACCTAAACACAAACATTGTAAGTTAAATTCCTGACACCTGGTGTAGCACAGGCTTCGGTGCTCAGAGTGACAGGTCCGTTCGCGCACTAACAAACAATTAATTAACTGTTGATGGGTTATGAATTTGGAGAACGCGAGGACGAAGAACCAGCTTTCATGTGGCATGAAATCTCGCTGAATAAACACGCGAAAAACAAAACTGCATGGCAAAACCGGCAGTCAAAAAAGCGCTTAGAGCACCAAGATTGGACCCAATATGATGTGTAAGGATGAGTTCAACATGCATGAGAGGAAGACTAGAAAGCGTACACATTGAAAGCTCGGGAACCCTTTGACGGCCAATTCTCAGCAAGTCGCATAGTATCGTCTAAGGGACGAATGACTGGCTAGTCAGTGTGAACAGTCTGCAAAATTTTCAGCGTGGCAGGCGTGGGAGAACGTAGCAGCTATTTCCATTATTAAAGTAAGTATTGATCCATTGTTAAAATAAGCACAGGGAATGTATCCGCAGCTTACTCCCGCACAGAGTGCCCGGGTTCGAGCCCCGCGGGAACTGGGCATTTCTCATTCCTGACGATAGCTGCGACGGATAACATCGCCACCCGAAACGACTAATTGGAATGAGCCCATGACAGCTTTCGCTGAGGCAGCGTGCTGAGCACTTCAAGGCCAAGATCATCAGTTTGTCTAGTACTGGTCAAATCGGAGGAATACATGAAGCATATATATGCGAGTGGGAATTATTTTTTCTGTAATGTTTAGTGCAATTACCTTTAATCTATTAATTGTTACGCCTGCATGGGGTACCTTTTTATTCTGTAGGGATTTTACTAATGAAGGACTAGGAATGTTTGTTATACATTAGTCAGACGAGCGAATTTTGTGTCACTTTGAGCTGTGGTCACTCAAAATTAGTGGTATCTGGGGCTGTCCGACATTCTAGTGTTTTCAACAAGTCGACTTCATATCAGCCAGCTTCCTTGAAGCATGTGGTCTCGGCACGCAGTTATAAGACTAAACAAAACTTCAGATATCGAAGAATGTGGCATTCTTGTGCGAGTATTACAAGTTCGTTTGTATTACACGTAATACATACATATGTAATACATATTACATGTAGTACATATACATGTATTGTCCTTTATGTATTGCAGCTAATTAGATAGTCGTCCTTATGCACGAGGATGCTGCTCTCCAAGTAGTTTATTAAAATGTGTATTTCATATAAAAATCAATGTGTATGACTCGTTCCCAAATACTAATAGTCATTTCAAGATATTTTTGTACGTCCCTGTCGTCCCTGCCATTTATTCGAAATGATATGTTGTTTTGCCGTGTAGCACAGAGGCATTTAAAATGGCAATCAGTGAATTAAAGCGCACTCGCTCAAACTGACAATAAATTTACCACTGTAATTGGGTTAGCACACTCGATGAGTAAACCATGCCCTCTTTTTTTTTTACTATATCTCCGCTTAGAGTGAATTCGTGCCCCCACATTACAAGAGGAGACAGTACCTAACCGGCTTTTCGGGAGACACGGGTAAGTTTCAAACTTACGCTATAACTACTGTATTGGTTCAGTAAAATCAGTAACAAGGCTTGCACAAGTGGTCGGGTTTTATAGAAGCGAAGACTAGGCAGCATTACAGTCACTTAGATCTTATTAAATGAGCCACAAGTTAGCCAAGTCGGGTCCCACATATATTGGAAAATAGAGCGCCAAAGGATCATTCAGGGACGAGTAAGAAAGACGACACGAGCGCTTACTCACAATTGATTATTAATGTTTTCATAACTTTATTGCTATAACAATTATATGGACACTCTAGGCGCCCTCGCCGTCTTCGTGAGGTTTCATATAAAGTCCAAGGGCGATAAGATCGTCGCCGCGCGCCGTATGCTGTATGTGCGAGTGAAAGTGTGCGAGGGTAAGCCGGCGATGTCGCCTCAATCTCGCGCACGCCATGGGAGGAAAGCGGGAAGGAAGCGCACCGTCTTCGAGTCGCGCGCAACGCTCCAAAGGGAGGGTAGGGAGAGGGGGGGGGGGGGGGGGGGGGGCGTTTTACTCTGGGCGGCCCGAGCGGCCGCGCGCGCCCGCCGGGGCCTCAAGGCTCCGGCCGGAGGGTAGGGAGGGCGGGGGGCGCATTTTACACCCGGGTCGCTGTATCTTGAAAGCCATCTGCGGCGGGCACAGAGTCCGCCCTGTGCTGTTTTTTCGCGGCTTAGTTCGCGTTGATGCGAGCGGCAGCACGAAGGTACCGGTCACTTCGCTCGCTGCTGCTGCCGCGGTTCCTGTCTGCAGCGTTTTGACAGCGAGTTTCCGCGGTCATTGCGCGAGATGCGTTCATGTTTGCTTGTGCACGCGTGACACCATGCTGCTAGTTTAGTCAGTTACAAGTTTGTACGGTCAATAAAACTACTATCCTTACTTCGTATAGCTGTCCACTTATTTGCTATCGCAATCGAAACTTTATTGTCGACTTCTTTATTGGACATTATTAGCTTATTGCCACTGCGCAACCGTGGCCGCTGTAGTTTTAACTCTCTCAACCAGGCACCGCGGTCGTGTTGCTGGACTTCGCCGCCGTGTGGGTGGAGAGCCGGTACATGCTGCAGGCCGAGGAGGAGCTCGACTGCAACTGGGTGCTGATGAACGGCGGCCAGCCAGATGTGCCGGTCATCGAGGAGTGGCTCAAGAGCAACCTGCGCGGAAGCTCGCGCGTTGGCGTCGACTCGCGCATCGTGCCTTTCCAGGAGGCAAGTGTGCAGCTTTCTTTCTCGCGAAGCCATTCTCGCGCATGCGCAGGAAATGATAGCGAATGTGCAGGTCGTAGGGCGGGAAGGCGCTAAAAAGTATTCTCCAAAGGGCTATACATGTATATAGATCAGGACCCGCATTCGCATGAATGTTCTTACGCTAGTACTGTTCATAAGAACAAGTGGCAGCCTGTCGTGTGGTTGGACATGTTTGCGAAGGCTACCGGTCATTGTCACTGGCAAACAGCTCTTAAGGAAGAAAGGCTTTGTGACATCAGCCCTAGTTCACTGCCGAAACTTAATCGTTGAAAAATGACCGCGGGTCGGGTTGAGGCCACAAATGCTTGGCAAGATATTGGGTTACTGAATTTGTCTGCAACAATAAACCGGAACAGTGTGCGCGTGAACTCTGTAAAGAAAGCCTCGTAGCAAGCTCGTAAGCTGCTCAGACGATGGCTTCCATTGTTTTAATTCTACTCCTTAAGCTAACTTTGAGATAGGCAGTGTTGCTAATGTTAATGTTCTTAATTCTTGGTGCAGTACCGCAAGATGGAAGAGAACCTCCATCCGTTTGGCATTGAGCTCGTCGGCGAACCGCGTCATCTGGTGGACGAGATATGGACGCCCATGGAAGGCAGGCCGTACGAGTCCAACAGCAGCATCGTTGTTCACAGTGTGGAGTTTGCCGGTGCGTGTTCGCCGATATACGCGTTTTCCGTGGCCACTGTTACAATCCTGTGCGCATTGGTCTGTTGATTACGACGCATTAACTGCATTTTCATTCAGTGTTTTGTTGGCATGTCACCTCGGGCAGAAATCTGCGCATAGTTCAACGAAACAAGGAAGTAGCAGAAGTATGCTAACGTTGTTTGCCTTTTTTTGTTGTGAGCTAAGACTGTCTAGCATAAGAAGTATGCTTATATGTTCTTTCTGCCAGATTGTAATTCTCAGCACGTCTTCTTGATTTGTTTCTGACTGATTCAGGCGAGAGCTGGCAGGACAAGGTTCGCAAAGTGCGCGAATTTCTGAAGAAATCCGGCATTGACGCCATTTTGATAACGGACCTTGGAGAAATCGCATGTAAGCAGGCGGATGCTTTACAGTAACAGCGTTTTCCTTTTCGTGCGAGGCCGAACGATCCTGTCTTGCATTGTTCACCTGCAGGGCTGTACAACATGCGTGGCAATGACGTGCCGTACACTCCTGTGTTCGAGGCGTTCGTTTTCCTGTCACAAGACGAACAGAGGTAAGCACCTGCAGTTGAGGACTAGGTGTGAAGGTTTGATTAATCGTTATACTTTGTCCCTCGCCCCTTTAGACTGTACGTGAGCGCACGAAAATTGACGTCCGAGGTCCGAAATTATCTTATCATGGACGACTGCAACAACTGGGCTTGTGTCCAGGTAGGCTAATCGAAATCAATCAGTCAATCCATCCATTTCATCAACAGGTTGGTCAATAGTTAAGTCAGGTCAGTCAGTTAGGTCGGTCAGTCGATTAACTCAGGAAATTGTCAGTTAGTCGGTCAGCCAATCAATCGTTATTGATCGATCAGTTGATGAGAAGTATGATAAGAATCATGCTTTTTTTTTCAGTGGAGAGACTACAAACTGGTTTACAACGAGATGAACATCAATGGAAACGCGGTTAACAGGCTGCTCGTGTCACCATTCTGCAGTTATGCAATCTGCGGCCATATTGACATAGTAAGCTATACCGTGCACACTTTTCACGCCCGAATTGAAGCTTTGGCGACCTAATTAACGCACCATTTGAATGCTGCACTTATAAGTATACTTAAATAGACACTCTGGACGTCTGTTTTCCCGACAGGACAAGCTGGTTGTCAGTGAGGCCCCGATAAAAATGATGATGACTGTGAAGAACAACATAGAACTGCGAGGACTACGAAATGCTCACGTAAGTTTGACCGTTTAATTTGTTTTGTAATGAATACGAAGAAGGGCCACGATCCAGCTAACGCCTTCGCTCTCGACGGCGTTCCATCTTGTCTCATTGACCTCTAGGCGCTGACGTCGGCTACACGAGCTTCCCTCGTTCGCTTCTCGTAACCAAAACCCCCTTTGTAATTTATATGCGCGTGCGTCGACACCTTTCTCGATAACAATTCAGAACTACGCAATGCTCGGGAACACCAGGAAAAATAATTCACGAATATGCGGGCAATAGATGACTGTTGCTGACGCTTGAACTAATGCAGTGACAGTGTGGGGACGGTGAACAAGTCAGACGACTTGAACGTAGGTCATCCTTGTGCTTGGGGCCGATAGGGCCACGTAAGCAATTGGCTCGGGGTTTTTTGAGCAGTTGTCACCTGCTGGCTTTTAGGTACATCTTTTTCAACTCTTGCCACAACTAGGACATTTTCTCTGATCGCAGAAAGACTGCTGCCCAGCACAAGAAAGCCAATGCGAATATCCACCTCTTTTCGACGCCACCGATTTCGTCCGTCGTAAAGGAAAAAAAAAAAAAAAAAACGAAAAAACTGAGCCCTTTTACACCGCTATAGACAAACAGTGCTCGCGCGTCTTGCTTTGAGCCTAACAAGTACAAATCTATTCCCTGAACAAATCAGGAAAGAGATAAAGGTCGTCATTCAAGTGAGTTTGCGAATGAGTGATCGAATGAGAGATAGAGAGGTATTCTTTGAAATGCAGCTAACATTCATTGATGCTTGGGAAAGCTTACAGCTGAACTGAAGTGTTTGTAAATGCGCAGGAAAATCTGGCTCTTTTCTTTCTTTCTTTCCGTCATACTCACGGTATTGGGCAAATAAAGGGAAAATGAAATTTAAAACACACGCCACTGGCAGAGTCCAAATGCGTAACCACACATTTGTTACGTTCGGAAGGGCCACTACCCTCTCCTTCGAGTGGAGGTATGCTTGTGTAAAGGGTACATTTATTATGTGGCCGTGCGATCGTCCAATTTAGTTGTCGCGGCAGCCGATACTAATTACGCTGTAAGAAGATAGTCGATCGGTGAGTTGTTTAAATATTGTCTGCCTTGAGGTGCAGACCAAGTATTTGTCCAAAACTCAAATGCATCGTTTATAAGCTCATGCCGTAATTTACTGTGTGTCCGCATTAAAGGCGTTGTGATACGACATTTCCGAGTTTTCATTTTTGTCGTTCAAAGCTCCAGAAAGTTACAACTTCAGAAAAAAATTCTGGCAAGCCTCAGAGTGCACTAAGCATTTTACCACAATAGCTTTCCTACGAATCAGTTTAGGTTTCGTTTCGTTTTCCAGGACTAATAAGTGGTTCGTTTTGAGAAAGGAAAGGTTGGCGCTATCGTCTACAGCCCTTGAACAGGGGGTGTATGCTCGTGACATCATGACGCAGAAGGTAGTCACGTGAGAGCAGGACATTGTGACGTTTGGGCCACGGTTTGTGCACTCGCTCCAGCTCACCCGGGGGTCTGATATGATGCTACGCTGGGCCACGCAATGAGCCAGCTAGATCGGGTGCCAAAACGTCGCGATAACCTTCTCCCAAGTGGCCACCACCTGCGTCATGTCGTCCCGACACACACACTTGGAAGCGAAACCAAAACCGGTTCGTTGGACGGCTGCCATAGTAAATTGCTTTCAGTTTTCTGAGGCTTTTCAGTATCTTTGTTTCTGGTTTGGAGGTCCAGGACGTTCATTTAACGCAAAAGAAAAAATCTAAAAGTTGAAAATGTTATGTCAGTAATCATTCAAAAAAAAAAAAAGGGGGGGGGGGGATAATTAAGCACACCGAATGCACCGAAATGCACGTTCTTACTATTCCTTTTTTTTTCTTTTTCTGCAGCTGAAAGACTCGATCGTGTTTGTGACCATGCTCGCGCACATGGAGAGGGACTACTTGTCTAAAAAGCCGTGGACCGAAGCGCGAGTCATCTACGAGCTTGAACGGCTAAGGAGGTACATGCAGCCTCTGATCGATGACAAACAGTGCTTCAGCTATTCCGTTTACTTTTCACCTGACGCGTATGGTCAAAACTGGAGAAACTTGTAAACGTACTGAAAGTTGGACGAGTTGGTAGCTATTCATGAAACTGCAGGCGCAGACACAAGAAACAAGGACACAAGGCAAAGGTAACAGACAAGCGCCTTTGTCTTGTGTCCTTGTTTCTTGTGTGTGCGCTGCAGTTTCAGTGATGGTGAAACTTGATTACCACTTTGGATGTGGTAATATGTGGTCTAGCGAAATGATCCACCCACAATGTTTTATATCTGAACTTCGAGAGAGAGAGAGAGAAAAAAATATTTTATTGAAAAGCGTGAAAACCAGTTGCAGCGTTTGTCACATCCCTTTGTCCCGCCTCTTCGCAGCTTGGATTCGTTAGGAAATAAGTTGGGGAAAATAATGCGTTAGGGAATAAGTTGGGGAAGTTATGCGTTAAAGAATAAGTTAGGGAAGTTATGCGTTAGGGAATAAGTTTGAGACGTTATGCGCAGCCGTGCAGATGAAGAAAGAACAGGCTGAACGGCAAAAGCAGGCCCCGACAGGGGCTATGTAAAACATACCAACAAGTTCTCAGAATATCGTATGGGCGTGGTATATATAGTTCATATTAGCAGCGGTTGCTTTTATGTAGGGCAGACATGCTGCGGCATCAACCAAATGAATTGGGCATAAAAGGTCGTTAACTGGAGGAATACCGTCTAACCTTTTGTTGCACTGTCGCGAATGTATATGCAGTCCAGAATTTGATGACAGTACAGTCTTATTCAGACGTAAGAACCAGAAGCGCGTCTCATGGTTGAGGCTTGGCATATAAGTAATAGCAGAAATGCGTGCGTTAGCCAGCCTTCGATTATCTTACGATATCGTGCCTAAAAGGTTCTTTCGCGTAGGACCGCGTAGTCCCAGAGTGACGGTTAACGCTGCCTCTCCTGAGCTTGCGCAGATAAGTTTGACGGGGGGCGATGACATTCCTGATCATGCGCAGAAAAGTCTTGTGTCTACCTTCTTTTCTGCCACTGTGCAACCCTTCGATTGATAGTCGGCGTTTGTGTTGTCCGTTTTCCCTCTTCTTGTGTCTGCAGGCCTAACGGTTTTTTAACATGAAGTCCTATCAACTAGCTCAACGTTTTGTAGTTCTATATTTGGACTCGTTATTTTTTTTAAATTGAGTTAGTGCGGAATAGTTCAGTAGTTCTAGAGGTATCCATGTACGTGCTCAAACACATGCACTCTGAAGAAGGCGGCATGGCAAAAGTCTAGCTTTTGCGGCCAAGTAAAAAAGGCTTAGGAGTGATGTTATAAAGCAACCCCGGCAGTGCTAACATTTAGATGTACCAGATTTTAGTTGTTGTATGCTTCCCTGTCGACTGATTTGTTACTTATCTCTTATTAGTGCTAACATTTAAATGTACGAGATTTTATTTATTGCAATCTTCCCATTCGACTGATTTGTTATTTGTCTTTCATCAACATTCATCCCTCAACAAAAATTGTACATTGCCTTCATCTTCGACCGCCGTAATGGCGTAGTGACTTACGTGTTGCGCTATTCCGCGCCCGAGGGCGCGGAATTGAATCATATTAGGCTGATAAAACATTATTTCGAAACTCTACTGCATTAATTTCGCGGTAATAATTAGACCCGAAAGGAAAGTGAAAATGTCAAATTTTGAATTTCTCGCTGAAACCAGAGCACCGGTGCGTCAATGTGACGTCAAGAATTTCGAGTATCGTTTCGGATTTTAGCCATTATAGATCGGTTAATGTTCTTCAAACTTGCTAAATTCAGTCTCTGGCTCTTATAGAATAAAGCGCAGTCTATCTTTAGCGATAACAAGTTAAGTGTATCCGGACAGACGCCGTCATAATCCGTGACGTCATGGCAAACTGGTGCGGGAAATTCAAGGCGGTGTCGCCACCCGTCCTTCGCACTGGCGCATTTTTCTCGCTCACCAAGCTTATTATCATGTTAAAAGTGGCTTACTTGGTACTGTAGACGGATAATTTGCTAATAATGATGAAATAACGTTTTCTCTTTAGGGTCCCTTTAGGTGCAAACACGTGATGAAGTTGGAACTTAGCGTCCCTCGCGATTGCATATTGTGTACATTGGGTATTTTGCTTCGTTGCATTGCAGCATATATGGTTAAATAATAGTTGAAGTTTCATAACCGTCAGCTGACGTAGAACTCAGCGTCGGAACGCGGTGGCCTTGTAGGCACAGGAGCGTACCGAGTCTCGAAATTTACGCGTATTGAGGATAGCGTAGAAACATGTATACTCCCGCTTCGTACGGCCGACACGCAAGTCCTTGACACATCGTTACAGTGGGGGCGTCCCAGTGTCGCCATCTATGTGCGAAAACACAAACGGCAAACGCTCTTCGCTACTTACCGCCCTTTTTCAAAATTACGTAAGCCTTGCAACACGGATGAGGCTGCCGTTTATGCTCGCTGCGCTCGGAGTATAGCATATTCGCGAAAGCCGCGCAGCGCATCGCTCGTTCGGAGAATGCGCAGCGTGAAACACGTGAACCCTGACTCCCCTACACAAAAATCTCCTGCGTTTACATACTTCTACATTCCTAAAACCACCTATACTGCCAACGTAGCGTGAAAATACTTAAGGCTTCAGGAAATGGGGGCAATTGGGTGGAAGAAGTATCCTGTTCTAATCACACTCTCCTTTTTGGTTCATTGGCTGTGACGTTCTGCTGCCAAACGCGAAATCTCAAACTCGAGTTCCCGCTTCTGTGGCTGAATTTTCGGGAGGAACTCGAGAGCGCTCGTGTACCGAGCTTCGGGCAAAGATTAAAGAACCTCAGGTGGCCAAGATAATCTGTAGTTCTGATTACCGCATTTGTCGTAGCGATATTGTAGCTTCGTAGCGTAAACGCCGATCATTAACCTTTTCTTTGTGTCGGATCATCGCAAATGAGCGATCGCATGGCACACGGCGCACAGCCAGAAATTCTGAATTGTATTACGAAAGAAAACAGCAGCAGGAAATAACGGCTGACGACGTTCGCTGGTCGTTGTCCGGCACGTCCCGAACATGTATTTTGCTTGGATGTGGTTACTGAGCTCGAGCTCGCGGGTCAGACCGCGGATGCTGCGGCCGTATTTCTATGGGGGCGAAATGCGAAAATGCTCGTGTACTATGCATTAGATGCACGGTAAAGAAACCCCAGGTGGTCCAACATTACTCCGGAGACCTCATTACGGCTACCCTTGTGATCAGATCATGGCTTTAGCGCGTGAAACCACGGAATAATTTTTTTTTGCTTTATTGCCTGGATGCAACGCCGTCCGGCGTAGCCATCAGCAGCACTACCGGGGCGAGAGTTTCAGCAGCGTGGCGGCCGTGGGTCCCAACGCCGCGGTTTCCAGCCATCGTCCCCACAATGGGTCCGGAGGTTACATCAGCAACGCCAGCATGGTGCTCATCGACTCCGGGGCGCAGTACCTGTAAGCATACATTCGCATCGCATCGTGTCGAATCGCGGCACTGCGTTATATATATATAGCGGATGAATTCGTGCCAGGTGTAAGGTTTTGCGTTTAAGTATACTATAGCCACACACGAAAGTTTTCGTACTGCATAAAGAACAGTTAAATTCCTCCCGACTGTACCACGCGGCCTCCGCCGCGGTGACGCAGTGGCTATGACGTTCAGCTACTGCGTTCGAGGACGTGGGTTCGATTCCCAAAGAGCGGCTGCCGCGTTTATTTAGGTGGGGGCGAAAAAAAAAACAAAAAAAAAACACACACGCACGTGTAGTTAGATTTAGGTGCACGATAAAGAACTCCAGCTGGTGACAATTAAATTCAAAGTCCTACACAATGGTGTCTCTCATAGCAGCAGGGTTGCTTTGGCACGTTACATCTCATGAATCAAGCAATTCAATTTTAACACTAGCCTCAAATTTAGGTTAAGCGAAATGGTAGTCATACGGGAAAATATTCACTGGAGGCTTCGAATGAATTAATGATGCAAAGACGCTATTTTTTTTTATTCCCCCCTTCCCCTTCAGATTCTGTGCTCTGAAAGCTCTTGCGGTTGGAGGTACGCCTTTCTGGCATATTTAAATTTATGCAACTTACACCGGCTGAAGCATAATTAAAATAGTATGACCTTCAGCGCTGGAAGGCGGTATTCGTGCATGACACCTACATGCGCAGTTGCGGTTGCAATGCAGTGCGCATCCACTGCGTTTTTTCGGCATCTGTTTAATCATGCACGCGTAAGTGCTCGAACGCTTGCAAACACGTGCTCCGCGCATATATAACAATAGTCGCATGAAGCACCCGTCCTTCGTGTGTTCGCACTTTCCAGCTTATAAGTTATATGCGATTGTTACAACTTCTTTCCCGCTATCGTCGCTTCTTATTGTCTATTGAGAAGTGAGTGCGAAATAAAAAAGCTAAAGAATTAAAGTAAAATGTATCAGGGAAGCACCACAATAAATGTTACTGAACTGACAGAACAAGCGGGCATTACTTTCAGCTTCGAGTTTTATTTATTAGCTCCACGTGCAACAACAAAAATGTATAAAGCAGTGTTAGCAATGGAGTACGCAAATGTAAAATTATTGTCGGAGAGATTCCTGTAAAGCGTACATACAGAATATGGGGAAACACAACTACGAAGGACGTGGAAATTACCGCTGCTTTCCCGTATAATATTGTAGGGGAGCGTTGACGCCTCCAAAAGGGGGACAAATGCTTTATTAAGCTTTATCGCGAACAACTTTCGGTGGCACGGACGCAAAAGCCACGGGAATGGACCTTCTGTACATGTTTTACTGCACTCTGTAGACCGGCACGGTTTGACAACGCGGTCAATTTCTTGCATGGCATGCTAAATTAGCGTACGCTCATCAGAACGAAGATGAATCAGGACAGGAATAATAAAGAGAATAGAGAAAGAATCCATTATTTGCTGATAATGTCACTTCGTTGAAAGTGTTTGTCACCCGACCTAGCTGGCACATCGTAACTGTGGCTGCTATGTTATTATTATTTTTTTACAGCGTGACATTTTCTAGATAAAGTGTGAGGCCAGATTACGCAATTTTGTTGACAAACTTAAAGGCCATTTAAGCACTTCTTTGACCTTCCGCAATGATGACGCTCACAAAATTGTAGATGGCCATAAATACATCAGTAGGAGGTCTTTGACTACATCTTAATTAAACTCGCGACATAAGGGGCATGAACCTCATATTTTTGCTCTGAGATATGTGTAATTTTTTCTTTCTTCGCAGTGACGGTACCACGGATATTGCGAGGACTATTCATTTTGGAGCACCGTCAAACTTCGAAAAAGTAAGGCGTGGAACTAAAGGTGTATCTGCCATTCTTAACTCCTGTTGTCAGTTAACGCCGTTGCCCTTACCCAAGTATTGCAACATTATTATAATGTAGGGATAAACAATTATAAAAAAGAAAATCGTAATCTGCATTAAAGAGACAAATTATGCAAGAGCATGACGTCAGAATTCGCTCGGTAATACAGCATAGCTACTCCTCCTGTTGCAGAATGCCCCTTCGCACTTTATTGAGTTCAGTGTAGACCTAACGGTTTTTAAATGCGGATGAGATGTTTCTTTTAACATTGGTCTCGTACTTTGTGTTTAAACAAACTCTTATTCAAAAATCACTATATCCAGGAGGTCTACACGAGAGTGCTGATCGGCATGATCGACTTGTTCCTGACAATTTTTCCTGAAGGAACCAAAGGTTCGTTGCATCTTTTCTCTGCGCTGTCTCTCGATGACTCTGTCGCTAATTTATTATCATCACTATTTTTGCAGACGGTGCCTTGGACGTAGTGGCCAGGCGGTCTCTGTGGAGTGTCGGCCTCGACTTTCTGCATGGTGTGAGCCACGGACTGGGCTCCTACATGCTGGCTCACGAACGTACGCCGTGTTTCTTGAGCATTTCTTAACTTTAAACTGGCTCCCGTGAGATATTTACGGCTGTCTATGACGTACTTGTAGAGGAAACTACAGAGGCCATATTATCCCCTGTTTTATTTTTGCCCTCTTACCTGGCTCTAACTGCACGCCAGAGTTTATTGAAACTTTTTGCGGTCCAAAATTTTAGGTACTGAGAGGAATTGCTGCTTTCCTTGTTCTCTTGAGGCTCAATGCTGTAAGACAGCAGCAGGAAGCTCGACACAACTTCACGCATACATTTTTAAACAGTCTGAAGAAAGACAACGGATGGTTTTCTGAGAAGTTTATAGATGTTCTGCAAACAGCCTGTGTTCTTTCGAGCGATATATATATATATAGCCTGTGTTAGCGATATAGCGATACAGCGATATAGTTGGCTAATGTCTCTACACATTCCACAAACAATCGCTTCGGAAGTCTCTGGACCGCAAATAGACCGAAAGAAATCGGCTTTTTTACGAATTTTTATCAGAACCATTCTACAGAGAGTACATTCAAAAGGGCGACTCTTTAAGAAAACATGGGAGTCTGCGAAAAGTTTGTTGATAGCGTACGAAATGGCGTACGCTAAATCGGCGTAGACGTAATAAATATGTCAAATATATCGTTCATGTGGTTAGCATATGATTGCACACGCAGGATTCTTACGAAGTCGATATTAATGCCTACAATTTTATTTCTAAATGTTTATGTGTACTTGAGAGCGAAGATTATTTCTTGCGTGTAAATAAAATGTAGTGATTAAATAAAACCAGAAATGTTGAAATGCACATAAAGTGACCCTAGGTATCCCGCTACCAACTTCAAGAACGTCAATCAAGTTTATCCATCAATGATAGTGGTATAATGCAATGTTTCCTGCAAAATTATACTATATATAGCAATCACACATACCCCTCTTTTATGTGGGCAATATGTGTTTAGCAGCTATATGGCCTTTCAAAAACAGTTTGAATCTTTCCTTTTATAATGCTTCAGGGGGTACAAAATGCAGACTTTAAAGCACGGGGGTTGTGTTTCTCATTTTCAGATCCTCCCCTGATTTCTCCGTTCAGTAAAGGATATCCCCTTTTAGCTGGAATGATCCTGTCGAACGGTAAGTGGCGTCCAATGATTTGCAAGCGGTTTGTTACTTATAATATATTGTTTATTCGCTAGCCAGTGCGCTAGTCAGGACTCAGCCTCGGGGGAAATCGGGAGGCAATCGGCAAAATATGGAAAAAGGCTTTTTTTTTTAAACCTGCAGTTGGTTTTAAGGGGTTGTTTTCCGTATACTAAATGCGACGGGCTTCTCGTTGTTCACAGTAAGACGAATACTATTTCGATGGCTGTACAAACGCTCCGCCCTACTTTTACACTTGCTACGCAACTGTGGCTAGCCCACGTAAGGATAATGTTACGAAGGAGCTGTTCTACCCCTATAGGAGGGAAGCTGCGACTACAACAGGCTCCTCGATTCCTTTGACTGGGCGCGTCAACGTGCCTCGAAAATATTTAGCACAGCGGGGTTGTCAACCATATGGTTTGTATTTGGAATCAATCAATCAATCAATCAATCAATCAATCAATCAATCGTTATGAGTACGCAGGGGAATATGTGGAAACATGCCCTAAGGTTGCGAATCGCAGGGACAACCTTCTCTGACTATCTAACGACTCCCCTGTGACTACGAAGTTTGGGTGACGTTGAGCGAGACTTCACACTGGCGGGCTTCCTATTTTTCTTCGCGCTGAATTAATTAAATGTGTTACGACGTACACTGAAGACAACGACGACTCCGGACAAATTCAAGTGAATCGTGAGGCCGCATAGCAGCCGTAGTGTTGCAGAAAGCAACTTCGCGTGAAATAGTATTAAATCAAGCATTTTTTTTTCGAATAAGGGTAACGTGCAGTAACCAGCTGAAGACTGAATGGATTGGAACCTATAGTCGATGAGAACCTAAGAACACGGTGACACTGTTAACTCAATGTTAACTCAATGAACACTTCTGTTAACTCAATGACAACTTGTATATATACACCCGCCAATTACGATAGATTTGCTCATTTCTGGCATGTCTCAATGCGGAGGCAAACTTCTTCACGCGTCTATGAGGGACTATGTTTTGGAGCGCGGAGGCAGAAATGGCACGTGCGGTGAGGCTTTCTTAGTTTTCTTACTGAATTCTTAGGTTGTCACAGAATACAACGGTCTTCAGACGATACATAATATTCTTTGATGATATTCACGTCGCTTGCGTGGTCAGCTCGTATATGTCGACATTTAACGACAAAATGTCCGCATCAGTATAGGCGAATTAACTGCATCGGTGGCAGCGCACATGCAGGGACACAGAATAGACAGCTGCTACCCAGTGGCGCACCGACCGGGGGGGGGGGGGGGGGGATTTGGGGGTTGGAACCCCCCCCCCCCTGAGGCCGACTTAACCCCCACTTTTGTTTAACCCCTTTTCTTTCCTTACGCATTTGAGTACTGCAACTAAGATGTAAGACGCGCAATCGTCTGCACATTCGCAAACAGCGCATTTTTTTGACAATTTCCCGTGAAGAAATCGAAATTAGTGCTGTTTAGATGGTATTGGCAAACTGTCACCCCCCCCCCCCCCCCCCCCCCCCCCCTGGCAGAGATCCTGGGTGCGCTACTGCTGCTACCACAAATAACTGAGATAAACGAACTTCTACGCTGTATAAAATGTCGATTACAAATCTCTCCAAGCAGAACAATGTGAAAATAGACTAGTAAATTATCGAAGAAAGAAAGTGACGTCTCTTCGAAGAAAATAATGTCGTTGAACGTTTTGAGGTGCCTCGTTATTCCGTTTGAACCGCTTCCATGTTTTTCTTTTTCTTTTTTCAGAGCCGGGTTACTATGAAGAAGAGCGACTCGGGGTGCGTCTTGAGACGACGATGCAGATCACTCCGTTCAACACTACTGTAAGTCTCGGGAAACGTTAAGCGTTAATTGGCTCAATTGATATGGCGATCTTCCTCTGAGCACTATCGATGTAGCGAGTTCGAATATCAGCGTTTGCGGCCGTGTTACGATGCATATGGAATGTAAAAAAAAAACAAAAAAAAAAAAACAAAGTAGTTTCTTGATACACATTCACGTTCGAGATAACTACGTGTTCAAAATTTTCGTGGAGGCAACTAAGACTAATTGGTCACCGAAATGGAGCCTCTTACAGTCCAAATGTTGCTTTGAGATGTTAAACCACTTGAACTGCAGTAATAGCCTCATGGTAGCTGGTCTACACTATAGCACTACCGTACATTTTTTCCGCCACTGTTTCAATAAGTCGCGTAATGTTGGACTGGTTTAGAAAGGCAGTTCTAACAGAAATAGCTTTCTGATAGCTTTTCAAGAGTTTCTGGTGCCCGCTTGTGCATATCATTACATCGACAAGCTCGTGTTTTTTTTTTTTTTCGACATTCAATCACCTTATAACCTAAAGTGTACCTTGAATTGAGAAAGAAGTGTGGTGATATCGGTCGTAATCGCTGATGCGTTTCTACGTCACTAAGCTGCGCCCACCCTGGCCCGTTAGAGACGCGATATTGGTAAGACGTACTCGGGATAGATTTTGACCACCTGAACATTCCTTTCAATCTACATTCATTTCTTCCTCACTGGTTCTCACCGCGCGGTTTCGCTTCTTTATCGCCGGTGTTGATCGCTAGATCAGATCAGTGATAAGAAAGAAATTAAATTGAAGGAAAGTAATCATTACAAAATGCAGACTGTCGAATTATCTTACGTGCACCGAAACCCTAGCGCATTGGCGCGTTCTCGTTCTGGCCCCAACGTAATGCGGTTGCCGCTGCCTGCGCAATTGAATCCGCTACCTGACGGCCTGGCAGCCGGTATCAGCAATCAGTGACCCGCCGCTGTGTGTGGTGGGAGCGCGGTGAGTTGCGTGACGGGCAGGTAATACAGGGGAAGGGGCGGGGGATAAACACCAGCGTCAATCAATCTTATGCTGTAATTGACATCGAGTTAGCGAGTCGATATATTAAAGTTAACGTAACCGCAGCGTTTTTCTCCACCCTTTTAAACATCATAGTAGCGGGAATATTATAACTTGTAGTGTAAGTGAAAAATAACAATAAGCAGGAGAAAGAACGAATGCCAAGGTGGCATTAAACATAAACGAGTGACGTGAAGAAGAAAAAAAAAAAAGAAAAAGAAAATACCAGGTGTCGGCAAACACCGGAAGTCGTATCTCTCCCATCATGACTTGGAACCGCTAGTGGCATGATGCAATGCGTTATTAGGCTGTTGCTTTCTCTTTGTGAAACACCAGCAGCACCCATAGCAAGCACCGGCTATATAGAGAGAGGCCGTGTTTCAACAGCAGCCGCGGTGGTGCTGCTCAGGTTTCACGGCACGGCGCAGCTCTGCGTAAGATCGTGCACCCCTTTCGTCTAAGCAACGCGTCATCAGGGTCGTTTACCATCCACCTTGCTCACGCGCTAACGAGGCTAACGATCTCATCAAACGCGCCGCGCGTGCGCGCGCGCCCGCGTGGACAAGCCGCGGCATTGTCTGTGTTGATACGCGAGCCGGCTGCAGCCTTACGTGGTTTGTGCGAACGCGCGCGCGCGTGTGTGTGTGCTTTGCTCTTCCAGTACAGGTTCATGTCCCACAAGTTTTGCAAGTTTGAACCCATCACGTTCGTGCCTTTCCAAGCGAGCCTGATCAAGTGGGAGCTGCTGAACAAGGCGCAGGTCAGTGGCATTCCTCCCTCCTGGAGATCAATCTCAAGCTTCGTAGCGTTACTCCCCCTCCCCTTTCCCTACCCCTTGATGTTTTTTTTATTTATTGTCTAATCTTTGGGGATAGTGTTGGGTGTTTGTTTTAGTGTTCGCGCGGGCCGCACAGCTTCATTCGCGTCACGAGCGCGCCGTACGTGTATACGTTCGGCCTCTCACGCCGCCCATGCAGAAGGCTGGCCCAAGCACGACGAAGGCGTCCCCATTACATAGGGGTGTGCTTGCCCGAACATGAGTCGTGCCGGCCGCATGGGTCGTGCCATATACACGCTGTGGACGAGTCGGAACCACTGTTCGTTGCCGGCCTATACCGATGAGGAATGTGAAGCAACGAGCGATTTGGCAGCTTGGCTGCATCTTTCTTTATTGTTTTTTTTGTTTCGTTAACACTGCCATGGCCTAGTAATTGAGTTGCGCGTTATGATGATTATCCAAGTAGTAAGGTTCGGCCTTTTCCTTGTGCTGGTGATCGTTAGGTGTGCGCAACGTACCGTACACTCGTTGAACCGCTGATCAGCCTAATTACGAGAACGATACTCGAACGATGCCGTAGGGCCCGTTTTGCTGCGTTTAGGCTATCGGTGACAAAAGTTCGCAAACCCGCCCCTGAGAACGTTAGAACTGTTCACATTGGCCGGACGCCTCTGTTGATATCAACGTTTGGTTCTAGTAACGTTGGTTGATTTGATATCACATTTGATGATTTTGACCACATATCATGGTTTGATATCATTCATCGCTATGAGTATCTGCAGGCGCACATTCTTTTCTCTGCACTAGCAGCTAGGTGAATCCTGGAGGTGTAGTTTTGGCGTTTCCACCCAACTCACTGGTACACCATGTTTGGAGCGCTTGACGGCAGCCAGTAGACTAAAATGGAATCTAGAAAGAAAAGTGAATCATTGACAACCTAAACCCAGCTGATATCTTGTTCTCAGTTTTCATTTTACGCCTGTGTCCATGCTTCGGTATCCGTCGTTACTCATTGTTCATTCAAAAGGACTTTCAGCAAGTTGGTGCGGTTTACCATACACAACCCTCTTAAGTGCTCGAAAAACAGGCACCACACACTCGTATAAGTGCCGTGTTTTTGTGCGGTGCCGTGTTCTCCTTCTAATGTCTGTTTCCGCGCCGTTAAAAAAAAGTGTATCGTTCATTCGATCTTAATCGAAATGCTCCGTGTCACTAACGCTGAACGCACGTTGTTATAACCTCGCCACTGTCGGCGTGCCGCTCCCGCAGCTGGACTGGCTGAACGACTACAACGCGCGCACCCTGGACGTCGTGGGAAGCGAGCTGAAGCGCATGAAGAAGCACGACGTGCTGTCCTGGCTGCAGGCGCGGACCTTCCGCGTCGAGATGAAGAACGGCTCGCTGCCCGTGCTGCGCGTGGCCGGACACCACGGCCTGCTGACGCACGACGGCCACAGCGGACACCACCACGCCGGACACGCCAGCGGCCACAGGCCAGTGGACGCGGTTATTGCATCGCGGATTACGAGATGGCGATGACTGAACATAACTAAACACCTCGAGGGTTAACGAAACGCGTAGTCTATATTTAAGTTGTTTGAGCTTCTTACACGGGGCACACAGAGATTATACGAGACACACAGATATGAGGCACGCGCGCACACACACACGCGCACACACACGCGCACACACGCATACGCACTCGCACGCACTCTTTGCGTTTGGTTTCAAACATCTGGCGCAGCAAAAAGCAAATGCTTTATGCTATATAGGTTTAGGAAATTGTACTCCCGACACGTATTTTATTATTGCCCGCCCATATTCAGTTCAATATATCTCGTCCCGTTTCCAAACCTTACTGTACAAGCTTTTATGTTTTATTTATAGATCAAGTTTCTCCACGTTAATCTGCCATATAGTTAAATTTAGACGTCCTTTTTTTCTCCGTACTATTTGCTTTCATTTCTTTTTCAAACTCTGTGATCAAAGAAAAGTATAAATTGAAGAGAAAAACGAGCGCCAAGTAATTATTCGTCCGTTAGTTTGCTTATCTTGCTAAACAAAGGTTAAAGATGCGTCTGCGTTATCATTTCACGTTCGTGTTTTATTTCAGTCTCACAGACAAATGTCTAATAAGCGAATATTCGCATCAAACGAAAACCGCAGGCCTCCAGCATCGGGGTCGAAGGGCTGGCCGTCGGCGTCTGGCTCATCACAGCCGGGACGAGTGCTTCTCGCGCTGGCATCGACGCTTCTCAGCCTTGGAATGTTGCTGCGGCTGCTAGCATGAGTTAGCAACGCATCAGCAAGTAATGTGTCGGCACTGGCGGTTCGGACGAGACACTCTGCATGCCGGTGCTGTCAGAACGTGGACCTCGATGAGAAACGAAAGCTCTTTGTGCATAAAAGAAATCCGAAAAAAAAAAAGACATTTGTGCACATCGCTGCTAATGTGGACAGGCCGTTACCTCACATTTACCCCTGTTAGTCGCCGCTTGGTGCCTCTTTCTTTTTTCTTTTTCTTTTTTTCTTTTCACGAGAAAGTGTTGGGTCATTGAACTGTTGTTTCCTTTACCGCTGTGTTTGGTAGAGTAAAGTTGTTGGAGATGTGTTCGCACTTATGGCGCCGTCTTTCTCGATTAAGAAAGAAGGGGAAACGACACGGGAGAATTTATCGGGAAGCAGTGATGAAAGAAAATGTGAGTACAATATGACGGTGTCCTTTTGATAAGGAACGCGTATTGGCGAATGCATAGACGGAAGAGAACGTGACATCAGATGAAGGATCAAGTCTGTAGAGAATAAGAAAAACGAAATGGGGTGGCCCTTCGTTGTGTGATGTGTAGTCTTGTCTAAATACTTAAGTTATTATAATTTATTTCCACTGTCTCTCATGGAAAAGCCACAGAAAGTGCTCTTGGCACTGGCAAGCATTCCATGGTGTGATTGAAAGTTCATTCTATCTGCGATAATGAAAAGCAATTTGACTGTTTTGATCTATCTTCTTTCATAAAGGCATTTCATGAAGTTGTAACGATCAAAGAAAACGATTAAGCCACTCTAATTCCTTGCGTAGCAGAATGCTGACCTTCGCATCATTACAAATTATTGCTCCAATTCAAATCTTGAACGAAAACGACAGAAACCTCGACAGTTCGCGCGCATAGATATGACTGCCGCAAACACGTGCTTAACTCTCATGGTAACAGTTTTCCTACAACTTTCGCCGCGGTAAAAAGTAGCTCACGTCTTCTACCGTGCATGGCCATACGGTCACTCGTTCTGACACTGTTGTGAGCAGAAGCTATTTCTGGTTATATGCATTTGCGCAGCTGGCCTTGGCCACGCGTAGCACGACATGGAAAAAAAAAAAAATGCGCATTCACAGGAGACGAGGCGCTTCGTTCGGCTTTCACGCCACCGCGTAAAGGTCACGATGCACGACTCAGTGCCGCTAGTCTGGGCGACGGCGACATATGACCAACGTCTCCTCCCTCCTCCCTCCGCGGCCTTTTATATATACGCTACACCATTTTGGGTTCTCGGTCACTGAAGATACGTACACCGTTGTACTTACGGAAACCGCTCCCGGCTTCGCGTGCCATCGCTTGTTGTTTGTAGTCGTCATATTGCACCGCATCAACTGCGACTGCAGTAGGAAGTTAAAAAAAAAGTATACAAGTGGCATTTGCCATGGTGACCGTTGCGACCAGCTATTATGGTGACAGCTTTATGTTGCATGACACTTTCGGTGACGCAGCCGCAGTGGAGGAACCGGTGTAAAGAAACTAGAAAGGTTGCAGCCTCGAGGATAGTGGTGTGTAGGAGCCCTGCAAGCTACTACACACCACTTTACCAGATGCGGCCAGCTCTCTCTTGTCCGGCCTGCCTGGCCCGCAGAATTGCGTGTCAAACATACGTTCGCACCTTGCTACTACTGTCGAGTCCTGTACGTATATAGGTGGATGGCTCGCAGGCTGTCGGGCTTTGTTAGGCCTCTGCACATGTGCAGAGGCCTAAAAAAGCCGGGACTAGCCGGCGGTGGGACTAGCCGGGTGCGCGACGAGTTCGCGTCCTCGCCGGACCTCCAATAAAAGTTATTTTACTCACTCACTCATTCTGCACATGTGCGCTCTAATTTCTTGTGGCGCATGAAAAGCGGTGCATAAATTAAGCCTACGTCGTCGTTTATATATATATATATATATATATATATATATATATATATATACTTCCTTTTTTATAGCAGATTTCTTCGCGCTTTTCTATTTCTCGGCGTTTCGGGCCTCGTTAGCGAGTTTCCCTTGCAGGCTCCAGTGGTCAGCGAGGGCTTCTGAGTACTCAGCCGGTGTCAGTCGTGGACCTGCTTTTAAACAGTGACGCCAGGTGCGAAGCGAGCCTATACTGTAGTTGGGAGCCTTGTTTGATTCCCAAGTTTAGCTTTGGGGGAAGGTGCTCGGTGCCTTATGAACGTTTTGCAGTAAACCTACGTGGTTTGTGTTGCGCAATTGTCTCGGCTTGAGCCATCAAAGCTGGTCCTGGAAACATGTGCACAACGGGACGATATCGCGATATAAGAGGTAATTGGCAAAGTCGGGTATTATATGCTTCGTTCAACGATATAGCTGTAGCCACTTCTAAGAGCGTTCTGCATGCTTTGAACGTGTGCGGTTGTCTCGGCTGTGGCACGCTGCGCTCATTTCGTGTATAGACTGCAGAGGCGCACGAGAGTTCACGCAGAAACTCCTCTGGGAGTTGTCTAAGAATGCGTAAGCATTGTGCCACTTGCTCATCTTCCCGCATCCCGGTATCATTATCAATATTATGAAACTTGATTCTTTCAGTATAAACGACAGCGCTGTGGTGACACGAACCGTTGCGACCGGCGGTGCAAGGTGAATTGATGACGCAAGCAAACTACTGCAGGTGGCGGCGCCAGGCGCGCTAATGACTTTCCAATCATTATAAACCGTTATCACTCTTTAGCGCCATATCCATTTGCGTCGAGCCATTATAAACCGTGATCAATCGTACTCCGGCGGCGGCTGCGTTTGGCGCGGCTGCGCGGGCCCTATCTTGAAAGCGATCTGCGATTGGGACAGAGAGCGCCAAGTGCTGATAGCTTCGTCTGCGCTGTGTTCTCGCTGCTTAGTGCGCGTTCAAGCAAGAGGCAGCACGAAGGTCAATTCGCTCGCTGGTACGTACGGACTCTATCTTGAAAGCGATCGTCTTACGTGACGGATAGACGGACGCACTGGTGGACGGGTTTCTTTGTTGGGTAGGCATAGAAGTACTTACGCATTTAAATGTAGTCTCAGAGAATGGAATAATGTGGGCCATACGTCATACGCCATGCAACTGCGGCGTAATAAGTATGAACTGTGGCGTTAACGCAAATGAAACGCGCAACAGAACAACTCAAAACTTTTTGAATCGGTTTCAGCTAATCAAACTTCGCGTGGCCGAAAGATTCGTCACATAGCTGCACCATTATAGCCGAGAGGAATGTTTACGCTTCCCGTCGCTTCCTAGAGGAAGTCGGTTAGTGCAGAGGAAACGCGTGCTTTGCTAACACTCTTGCAGCGTTTTCTTTTCTTCTGAAGCATAGCAGCTTGCCAGAGCGTCACTCTTGGACTTAATCTGACATCTCCTACGAGACCTTGCACGTTAAATAAAATTAAATTGTCGGGTTTAGCGTCCCTGAAGTATATAGTGGGCTATAAGGGACGCCAATAGGACGCCGTAGTTGGGACTCGAGATTATTTTGACCGCCTCGTGTTTTTTAACGTGCACCCAATACACGGAACACGAGCGTGTTTTGCATTTCACCGCCATCGGAAGGCCGCCGCCGCCGCTGGGAGTCGAACAGGCGACTTCGTCTTCAGCAGCGCAACGCCATACCAACAGAGTCGCGTCGGCAGGTCCCGTACGTTAAATATTGCCGGTATTGGAAGAAGTATCGGTGCCTCTCCAAAACTCTGACGGGAAGCTCCAGCACGTTGGACGCCTTTCTTAGAACTGAAAAGCGAGTCGTGGTGGCGTTATTCGAACTCATTATTCAGCCTTTGAAAAGAAGATTGCGGCATGGAAACGAATAAATGCGCTAAGGGAGGCCGTCGGCTGAGGCAGTAACAACAAAAGAAAGAGAACGAGTTCATTGAGAGCAGCGAAAGCGCGTCGAATGTCCAATTAAAGTCTTTTTGTTGCACGCTCCCTCCCAACTTTATATGGAAGGAAATTAAAAACATCCACATTGACGCGCAGCGGGGAACGAGGTCACGGGGGTGTTGACAATGGAGCTTGGCATCTCCATGGTTCACGCTGTGGCATCCATCTCCGTCACGACACTCGTCGAGATGACATCGCCGATATGGCGGGATAGCAAAGCTCGGTCGTTTTCCTTCGCGAAGCAACGGGGGCGCCCGAACGAAGAAAAGGGACCCACCGCGTACTCCCTCGTCTTCGTCACGCGTGCGTTGAAAGGTTCACTACCAAAAGGCATCGCTGTCAGCACATGCGAGTCTCACGGGGAAAAAAAGAAAAAAAAAATAGAAAAAGGAAGCCGTTTTACTGAAAGTTGACTCGCTCGTAAAACTTTGAAAAAGAGATAAAAATAGCTTTTTTTTTTTCTTTTGCAAAGGGTGTCGACAGCAGGGGAGTGAAGGTCGGCGATAATTTTCAGCTTTTCAATTCAAAGCATAGAAAGGTGATACTCTTTTGGATGTAAGGTTTTCATTGTAATTTTTCTTTTAGTGTGTGGCGCAGGTAGCGCGAAATAACGCAAAGCGTAGCACTGTGTGTCTTCATTCTGTTGTCCTTGTCTAAGGCGCTGGGAAAAAATTTGTTTTTGTGGCGCTGATGTCGCTCAGCCACCATGAAAATCATGGGTGGCACACGGATTTTTCTACACTTTGTGCTCTCTTTGCGAAAACAAACAGTAGCTTCTTTGATGTCATTAACGGCTTAGTTATGTTTCGTACTAGCCTCGCAACGCTTACTTAAAACTGAAGTCTTTTACGCCCATAAGTCCTTTAACTCATCGTGTAATTTCCAGCGCGCGAAACGTTCGAGTATGCGCACCGATATATCTTGATAACGTTCAGTTAGTAACACCCAACGTGCGTGCCTAATTTTAATGCGAATAGCATTTTTTCCCTACTTCAGTTGTTTTGCGTATTCGTCATATAATCACCGTCATGCATTCGTTGTCATATATCATCGTCGTAATGCTGTCTCTCCAGTGTCGTCGTCCTATAACTTCGACATCCCACTCTCGCAATGCAGTCGTCGTCAGGCCAACGTCGTCACATGGACTTTTTTCATACTTTTGTCACCTCATTTTCAACACGCTGTCTTCGTTATACCATCGTCATCATTTAAGAACCGTCATCTCACGGTGGTCATGCATGCAGTTGTCGTCATACCGCCTTTGTCGTTCCTTCGACGTCATTCTTTATTCGTCATTCCATCCAATTCACGTGTGACGGTGTCGTACAGTTGTCGTCATACTGACATGCTCTTGGGTGACCTTGGCAATCGAGTGCTACGCAACATGCGAGGACACCGGAATGTATCACATACGTATAGCCTAAGCAACGGAAGTTTCAGAATAACAACTACGGCTTTTCAATAAACTTGACTTCACAAGCACAGCGCGTGTCTGCACGGCTCCAATGCTAATCGCATTACTATCGACAGACATCGTGAGATGAGTTCTGCCGTAATTGTTATTGTAATGAATGACGTAATGTTCTCTATGTATATGCTTTTAGACAACTCTTGTTGATTGCAATGTTCTAAAAATTCGCAGAATGGTAGAAAAGGAAGGGTAAATGAGAACATTTATCGCTATACAACGAAATGACAATAACGAATACGCTTCAAGGATACTGAGCATTAGGACCACTAAACATCAGCGTCAAATTTACTCCAAGTATGTTTGGTATAGGGCTTTATGGCCTAGAGCACAAGAAAAACATGTGTGTGCGCTTTGGTGGCGCTGCCACCGCCAACGTTGTTTGGCTATGTCTTAGTGGCAGCTTTTCTGCATTGCAAGGGGGCTTTGCGATCACCTGACTGTGCTCTGCGAATGAAGGCGCGAGTGGTGCACAGGAAACGGTGACCCGTATTTAGAAAAGAAGTTATTTTGCCAGAATTGTTCGTAAGAGCGGATACCACCAAATCGTTATCCGGTCAACGGCAAACAGAATTTACGAACTAAACGATTTGTGAATTCGGTGCGAGACATGCCACTGCACGCGATCAAGTCGCTTGTACTAGCATATCATATGAAAATTACGTATTTGTCACGTTGTGATTGTGATTCTTCCGCGCAATGTCAACAAAAAGTTCGCAGGTGGGCTCATATATGTTTATATCTGTAGCCGCTTGCGAATGATTTTTGAATGCTGGCGCTATTGAAGAAAGAAGAGAAAAAGCAAGCAAAACAAAGCAAAGCAAAGCAAAACTTCCTTATAGCCAATCATGTGACACCAAAAATAGTGTAAGCTTCAGTTGTGTTCCCGGCTTTACACCTATAACCGACAGAGACTCAGAGCGAGTTTGAGCGCAAGACTACTGATGGAATGTGTTGTGAAATGCCGTAGTGTTACGCTCAACGAACGAGCGTTCTGCTACAATCAACGAAATGTTGTCGTCATTGTACCGCCGTCGTCGTCATGGTGCCACGACGTTCTCGTATCATCGTCATCATGTCACTGTCATCGTCATCGTTGTTATCGGCATTGTCATCATTGTTGTCGTCATCGGCGTGGAGGTCGTAAACCGTCGTCGAGCCACTGTCATCTCTATCATTATTGTCGTCGCGATACCATAATAATCGTCTTTGTAGTGTCTTTATTTACGAATAGGTGTACGTTGAAATCGAGGGTTCGACGGAAGCCCGTCTGGTCGGGATGAAACATGAAGCAACAAGACGACAGACCCCGACCAAAATAAGAGCTAAAAAGTAATAAAAACTGAGTAAAAGACGTTTCGGCTTCGCTACGGAAGCCTTGTTCACAATGGGGTGAAGGAAAATTCGTTGCACCCTTCCCCCCGTCGTACACGCGCTGTTTGCGTCACGTGCTGAAGAATACATATGCTGCAACGAATTTTCCTTCACCCCTTTGTGAACAAGGCTTCCGTAGTGAAGCCGAAACGTCTTTTACTCAGGTTTTATTATTTTTTTAGCTTTTATTTTGATCGGTGTCTCATTTTGTTGCTTCATAGGTGTACGTTGCAACCGTAGAGGGTTCCACCCGTTATGTGTTGCCTCACTTGCCTTCATGTGAGAGCTATTTACGCTGACAATTGCTCCAGGATGCACAACATGTCCTTAGTCTCTCCCTCTCTCTCTTTACATTCTTTGTTGTTTACTTTGACTTGCGCCCAGATTTATTTTCTTTACTTACGCGAACTTCAGGCCTTTCCACCAGCTGGTATGTGCATGTAAGCGAGACTTCCGACGGTGGGGTGTGGCCGCGCACAGCCATTCCATGCCAGTACGCAGTCGGTGAAACCAGTTCACCATCCAGGGGCAGCGGAGTCCTCCCGCCTGGCACGCGCACGTTCGTCACGTCTAGCTACTCGCGTCGGTAGGGGGGCATAATCACGCGTCACTGGCATCGCAAGGACTAAACGTAAAGGCAAAAAAAAAAAAAAAAAGGAAGAAGATTAAACTGACGCGTAGCAAAACACTACACCCTGGCCCGGGCGACCCTTGCTTCATTTTTTTTTTCATTATCTTTCTTTCATATCTTTTTGTCTTTCCTGTGCGGCGCCGTGCGTCCTGGGCGGAAACGCCAGTGTCTTTGCCATTGGAGCGTTTCGACGCGAAGCGCGCGGCCCACCCGCCGCCGCGGGCGGCTTGGCCGGGAAGGGGCGCCCCGGCTCAAGACTTTGATGAATGCGTGCCCATCGGTCACCAAGCCTGTCAGGCGACACAGCACGGGAGCCAAAGATTTCGGGGCCCTCAATGGTCGCCCACCCCCGTCGGTCCGGAAGCCGGAGAAACTCTTGCCGTTGTTGCGCGCCGGCCGACTCCGCGTACGGGACTTGGCCGTGCCCGCCGTCGCTCGTTGTCCAGATAAGCAAACTCCTTGCTCCGGCTGTGTCCTTGTCTTCTTCCTATACGTTATTCTTCTACTTCTTCGTCGGTGACGGCCTGTCCGTCTTCTTCCCTTTCTTTCACCTCATTCCTCTCTGACAAGCCTGTTCGTCAGGCGTGAAACAAGAAGCAAACAGGCCGAATCGAGAATCGAGGATTAAAGGATACGCTATACAGAACCCTCCACCTCCCACCGCCCCCTCCATCACCCCTGTGTCCGCACCCTACGTGCCGGCCTGGGCTGTCCCATCACCCTGCCCGGCACCCACGGCTCTCCCTCACCAAGACATGAGCACTGGCGCACATACCCACACACACGCACCCACTGCACTCTTCTCGCCTCTTTGTTTGCTCGGGGTCTTTCTGCGTGGAATCCCATTTGGCGCACAATATAAACGCTGCAGAACGGAAGGAGTTCAAGGCGCGCGGGATCGTGAAAAGAGATCGGTCGCGCGCTGGTCCCGGACAATGGCTCTTCGGTGTCATCCCCTTGTGTGCGCCGGAAGAAAGGAAGAAGTCTTGACAGTGCTATCTGTTGCCACTTTTCTATCTATCTCCAAGGTTTGAACACGTTTTCCTTTTATTTATTAGCCCAGCACATTCTTTTGTGGGTCCTTTCCTGCGCGAAAAAGAACAAAATAAGGGGCCCTGGGCGGAGGATGTGGTGCTGACTAGCTGTAGAGGAAGAGAAAAGCCTGGTGAAGGCGATTACCAAAACAGTGAGAGGAGCGCCTCGCTTGTATAGTCCCAGAGAGCAGGCTGTGTGGATATTTATTTTTGGGCTCTCTTTAACGACGGAGATAGCTCCTGGCCGATCTGATCTGTGTCGACGGCTGTCATCTTGATCCTCTCTTCCCCGCCTTTAGCGCTCTCGCGAGGGTCGGCCGATTGATACCGGTGTTTGGTCGCCGACTGGCAGAGATTGATGGATAGGAGTACAACGATGAAAAGCACGTGGAGAGTAGAATCATTATTGGACCGAGTATACTTCAAGAACGTACGTAGTCGCTCACCGAGCAAATGGCTACGCTTCTTGAAGCCGTCGCCTTGTTGGCCTTATTTTCTCACCGTTGTCATCGACCCTTGCTATTGTTAACTATAGGTACCAAAGAAAACAAAATGTATTTTTAATAATAATCTTGCGCTATAGGATTCTGAATTTTCGTAACGTAGCGGTTTTATACAGATTTATTCTGCTCTTTTGGAAAGAAAGTGGTAACTTCGATGTATTTCAGTTGACACGACCTTTTGGCTAATTCGAACGTCCTCATTTATTAGCGAACGCTCTTGCATAGGGGAAGCTTTGTGAATACAGGCCCATGTTCATCGCTTATGATCGCTAGTAGGATATGTTGAAATGCGTTTCGATGTGTTTACCATGCTGCTACTCGGTATTTTATGCCAGATTTTTGTATTAAGACCGTTCTGTCAAAACTGTAAGATACTCTAATGAGCAACTCTCACTCAGGACAACATTCACGGTTTATTTTCAAGCTATCCTGATGCTTTCTTCCTTCCTGGAGTAGTTCTTTTCCTCACTGCCACTTCCCATTTCTTGATACTATTTGCAAGCGTCTACCTATGTTGCGGCGTTAGCAACATCGAAGCAAATAGCAAATATGGCGGTGTTTTGTTTGACGAACTCTTCCTGCTTTGATCTTTCTACGAGACTTATTAGCCGTTAAGTGCAATTGTGGCCTGCTATCTGTAAATATGCGTTACGAACTGTGTGGAGCCAGGTGCTCCAGAAATATGTTCCGGCACCTGGTTCACATGTACCGTATACGATATTCGTGCGGACATATGAGCCGGTTCGACAAATGTGCAAGACAGTCTCTACTGAAAACATGAATCTTTCACTATTACGACGCTTGCGCTGTCCTTTGCGACTAGCCTGTATTTTGAACTCTACCTTGCAACTTGCGGCAGATATACGTTCAAAATGCACAACACATGTATTTACTTGTGCACCAAGGTAAGCCGGGTTGCAATGACCGCAGAGTTATATGTCATCACGACGATCTCATCTTTACAGCACTTGTTTTTGTTCCAAGTTGAAGCAGCTTTGTAGATCGTCGCGCCGCCTGTTCTGAAAAAGTAAGTTTTACACCCTAGATATTTCCGTGTTATGCTGCATCGACTCGGATAATTTGTTATGAGTCATTTTGTTTGTTTGTATGTTTGTAGCTGTATATGCTTATAGAACATCAGTCACTCCAATAATTGCTACTGCACGCTAATTCCGCTTACCCATAACATAATATTCTCTCAATTCTAAACCAATGCAGGCTGCATCGTTTATATTACCACTCTACTGTTCATTTATGACAGCAATAAACGAGAAACGGCATAATTGTATTTCATCGCTTTATTACAAGGCGATGCGACCGTTCGCCTGCCTTTCCTTCGCACGGAAAGCCCACACGTCTGTGAACTGCATATGGTAGATCCGTCGAATATGAAACCATATAAAACCTACAGGGACACACTATAGGGACAATTTCTAAACATGCTATACAGTTTACTGCGGGCTAACACGCATTTCCCGTATCGAGCACTCGGCTCGCTTTGTGCAGGTCCAACGAAGCGAACAGCCTCCCGCGGACCTTTTAACCCTTCAGGCTCATTACGGCCGCATCCTGTTTGGCTTCAATAGTAAGTAGCAAAGGGAGCCCCTGTTTTCAGCGCGAATAGAAACTCAAGTTCCCATCGACTCGTCTTCACTGGCTTTCGCTTTGAAACGGCAGAAGGAACGACCTTTGCCGAAAGCCTGAACTGTATTGTTTGGGGGCCTCATTCAGGTGACTGGAGTGCCTGAGAGCGCGTATCCCCAGCAGATATATACATACAAAACAAACTGCATAGCCGCTATAATGTTGCGAAGCTCCTGAATCAGTTGCGCGCTAATGTGTGTGTGTAAATCAATCTCAAAATGGGCGTAGTTTGCATAAACTTGTCCATTCGTACACACAGATGGAGGCGGGCTGGAGGATGACCCCGGGCCGTGCCCCGGGCGCTCAACCGTGGCACGCGTCTAACGGGGGTCCTGAGATGAGCTTCCAGCGAGAGCCCGTTGCCTTCTTAGACAAAGAAACTAACACTGGTGGTGGTTAGAACTTTGCCTCATAATTAATTAGCACTAAATACACAACGGTAACTAGCAGGGGCGTAGCTAGGAGCACGTGCATCGAGCAAGTGTCCCCCTCCCCCTCCCCGAATATAAAATTCCTGGCTATGTTACTAGTAACTAGGACGAACGTCTGTCCTGTGGTCTCCTTGATTACCATGACCTGCGCGATTTGGCACTGGTTAATGATGATGCGTAATGTTGAATGATCATGCATAATTTTGCTGTCTGTCGTCTTCGCACTTTTCTTAGCCCCAAATATGAGCACGGGCACAACATTTGCGACCTCTGCAATTAAGTGCGCTTCAATTCAACCATGTCCGAGTTCTATACGAAAAAGTATTCCGCAATCCACATGCGGCCTGCGTAGCTCTTTCGTCACGGTCCCGCCTGGGTTTCTCGAACTCTCAATTACCATTCCTCCCTATCTCGTAAGCTGCGAGAGCTTTGATCTACACTTTCTTTCTCGACGGACAGGTCATAGTGCAGCCTGTGGGTAGCCGTGAGCTGTGAACATGGCCCGGTAACTGACTTGAATCGGTCATCGTACGCTTTCACCAGTTTCATTAACTGCCGACCGCAGATAAACATATGAAATAATAGTACATTTATTCAATCATGACCTTCCTTCTCGTTATTTTTTCTCGAGCAGTCAGAACTGTGCAATGCGTGGTAGGCTGAACATATTTTGCAGTTCGTAAATCTATGCCCAGTGTTGCTACACGAAAAAAAAAAAAGACAATAGAGGGTGAATTACTGCTTAAAACTGTCAACATAAATATAGGTGATTGTTAGAACACCACGAAAGCACCATATCTGACTGAAATTATACAAAGGTAAAGCCTGCAAGAACAAAAAGCAGCAGGCTTAAGCGATCTTTCCGGCTCTGAACTCGCTTACTGCAGCAACAACGTGACTCCCAAAATGGCCGCGGCCATCTTATCATGAACTACTACTTTGGGATGCGTACAATCTCATCTTCGTCCGCTTCAGTATTACCAATTGGTTCCTTCGAAACACGTGCACAAGAGTACGCGTGGGGTGATAACCCATAGTTTCTCTATGTGCTAACTTCCACACAAAATGCCAAGCGTCATAGATGCGCGATCATCGCTCAAAGATCGCTCGCTCGATTCCGTACATCCGATGGTCACCAAGACAACTTGGCAGAACCGCGAGCGGCCGCCTCTGTGTGGTGTGGGGAAAACATGGATTTTTTTTTGCATGTGATTTATGGCACGAAATCTGCTCTGTAAGCCGAATAAATAATAATTGTGAAATACTGTAACGAAACAAACCAATGTCGCGAAACCGCGTATTCTCAAAAGTTAAAATTTTTGCTCCTTGCTGGCAGCATTCGAAACGATGCTAAAAAATTGCCCGAAGCGCTGTATTTTTTTAGGCCTGCTCCCGAATAAATATTTCAACGATTGTCTACTGGCTTTCATGTTTTCCCAAATAAGTTTCGCAATTTAATTATTCGTATCAAGATCTCTTCTGTAACGCATATCTCTCTGTGACTGCATTACAAAAGCCGGTTAAGGCACGGCTGCCCTCGGGATGTTGTGCTCACGGCCTTCCGCGTGCACGGTGTATACGCCTCTTCTCGCGCGTCGTTAGTGCGCATGCTCCCGTAGTGTACGCACACGCGATGGAAGAGCGTACGGCTGGACCCGACAACTGGAATGCTCGTGCTTTGCCTGCTTCTTGCGTGAATAGGCACTCTGTGGGCATGCGCGCTTTAGTGTTGATAAGCGATGGCGGCTCTGCTTATGTAGATTGTGTTGGATTGTGCGCGAGGCGGCCCGCGACCAGCGCAGAGGAGCGCACCGGGACGTGGCTATGGGACGTGACCGACACCGGCACCTCAGTGAGGCTACCGCGGCTGCAAGCCTTGGGTTGACCGATCCGCCAAAAGAACCAGTGAGTATAACAGCCTTCCCGGTGCGGCGTGAACGGTAGTTGGCTGCCGCAGAACCCGCTACTGGCGTTTATACGACAGAGTCGGGCAGCTTGACCGCTTCTAGTATCTGCCGCTAAATGTTGAGGTAGACGAAGGACAGGACATTTCGCAGTGCACGAACAATGTATAGTATGCCGGTTTTTTTTTTCTTTTTTTTAAAGCCATACAAAATTTTTAGAAATCGCCTGTGGCAGATAGCATAATTCTAGTCATTGAGCTTGGTTAGTCAGACAGGCGGGTTTTGCTTGCACGGGAAATCGAAATTCATAATTTAATAATTTATACACTTTTAATTAGTTACTTTACGACACATATTTACGAATTGTAGCCGGTAATTAAGTTCGCAGTGTAATAGTATCCACTTGGAAGGAATTTTTAGGATGACACCAGTTTCCATATATTGATTCCCAAAGTGTGCGACGAAATACATGGGCGTTCCCATAACTTTTGTGCTTCAATGCGTAAACTGGTGGTTTGTTAGAAAAAGTAATTGGAACAGTGATCCATTTTTACTACAAAATTCACGGCGCATATTTGTAAAGCCGTGTGATCCTTATAGAAGCCCTTCCAAGTGGATAGGCTTTGCAAGCTCACCGGCTGCAATTCGTAAATTGCAACATGTACCGTTAAGTAATTACCTAAGAAGGTAGTTAATGTGTTCTTGGTTAATTTTGATTATGCATTTCGATTTCTCGTGCTAGTATTGTCCTCCGCTTCGAGTAATTCAGCTCAAGGACTACAGTTACGCTATCCGCCATGGGCAACTTTCAAAAATTCGATGTGGTCTAAAAAATTTTTTTTATGAAAGAAGAAAAGTAGACACCTGTATATACTTGCTGCTCTGGCTAAGACAAGCTTCCTTGCCGAAACGTTGGCTTCAGCGGCATTCTTTGTTGAGCTGCTCATCACCGCATATATCTGGCACTAAAGGCCAACTGGAACGAAATTTTGGATCTCGTAAAAAGCCTAGAATTGAAGATAGCGTAGATATAAAGAAGGCCTCGCTGGAAAGTATTGCGTTTGAAATGCGAGTGGAAACGTCACGAAAAGCTCGCAAAGATGACCATGTTTGATACCAAGACTGAAAAAATATATATATAATAAAAGAACGCCGCTATTACCGCGTGCCAGAAGTGGCACATAGCTTAGAGTGCGCAGCTCCTTGGCATAACCTCCTAGATTTGGCTGAGTCGGCAGATGCCCACGGTGCTTTGAAAAAATCTCGGAGGCGACGTGTTGGGACTTGCGTCATATCCGCTAACCGCCAGGCATACGCGTCGTCTGCTTAGATGCTGTTTAAAGGCTGCTAATAAGGAAATTTTGCAACTACCAACCCTACCGCTTTGCCAAGATTGCTTCAGGAGTATGTAGTACTCATTTATGACTCATTTAGCCACAGTGAAATCTCGTCGCAGTTGCCCTTTATAAGAGTGATGATATGACATTTTTATCATCTTATTTTTTTTCTTTTTTTGCGTTATATGAAGCTCCTGGACTTCAAAACCCCTGTAAAGGTACTAGCAATCCTCATAGCGCCCTATAAGTAACTTACTGTAATAACTTTCATACGAACCAGTTTACATTTCGTTTCGTGACGTCATAATGCAAAAGGTGGTCACGTGGGAGCAGGACATCGCCGACGTTTTGACAGTCGCTCCGTCTCGCTCTGTCGTCTGCTGCAGCTGCTGCTCACTACGCGGACCGGTGCGGCAGAGTATCATACACTTTCTGGGAAACGAAAGGGCAACTTGAACGTAGAGAGAAGAGAGAGAGAGAAAAAAAAAAGGAAAGGCAGGGAGGTTGACCAGAGGGAAGGATCCGGTTTGCTACCCTACTCTTGGGAGAGGGGGAGGTGTAGTGACAGGAAAGTAAAGATAAAGGAAGAAAGTGAACACAGATACACAATCCCAGTCGGTCACTGCCACCGCATACAATCACTACACAGCACAGTAGCACTTGTAACACCGTTAACGTCAGTTCAGGCTACAGCCGCTTGTCCAATTCTGTAGTCCTTAAAAACTGCAACAGAGCCCTCGTCGCCCTCAGATACCATGGCTTTGTGATGTTGGCATTGTAAAATGGTTTATTCTGTGAAATGTCTTTGGTCCACGCGCGCTATCGCGATTGCGAGCGATCGTCTCTGTAAATTGTAGCGAGGACAGTCACAGAGAAGGTGTTAAGGAGTCTCCTCGCTACCACAGTCGTCACACGAGGCGTCGTGGGCCCATTCGATTAGGAAAGCAGAAGAGTTCGTAAAAGCTACTCCTAGCCATATTAGACAAAGCAGGGTAGCTTCGCGTCGGCAGAGACCAGCTGGGATGCGCAGGCGAAGAGTCTAGGTGGTGCAGCCGGTTGCTTTGAAAACTTAGTGTGTTCCCCTCCACATGGAGAACGTGATATCCCGGGTGAGCATTCGAAGTTTTCTAGCAGCATCTGTCCTTGATAACGGTATCGACTCTTCTTTGTCGCCTTGAAGAGCCGACCGAGCAACGTTATCAGCGTGCACGTGGCCCATGACACCACAGTGACTTGGAAGCCACTGAAATGTCACGTGGTGTGCTTGGTCAGCCAAGGTATGGATTAGCTCTCTAATCTGGAATACCAGTTGTTCGTGTGGGTCGCGCCGCAGTGCTGATCGTAAAGACTGCAGTGCTGCCTTCGATTCACTGAATATGGACCATCTTCGAGATTGTTCTTGGCTGACGAGGCAGAGTGCAGCGCGAAGAGCTGCAAGTTCCGCAGCCATCGATGTCGTTGGGTGACACGTCTTGAAACTGATAGTGGTGGCTCTCGTAGGGAAAATTACGGCTCCAGAGGAACACTGGAGAGTTGCCGATCCATCTGTATAAATATGTACGTCGTCGGCGTACCTCTCGTGCAAAAGGAGCAGCGTTAGCTGTTTAAGAGCAGGTGGTGACAGCTCAGTTTTTCTTCTGAGTCCTGGTACGGTGAGGTGCACTGGAGGTCGAGTCAAACATCATGGAGGAATCGATGGAAAGCTTTTATAGTAAATAATATATATGGGCCATTATTTGTAGGGTTTAGAGGTCCAGGACATTGATTTACCGGAAAAAACGAAAAGTCGGAATTAGGTTTATAGTTCTTAACAGCGTGTTCACTTGGCCTGGTTGGTACATCTTGTGAAACAGCAGAAATTTTGAACAGCGCGACCCAGGACAAAGAAAAGAGGCACACGCCAGAGCACTGCTGTTAGTATGCTTCTACCAGCACAGATGAACACGCTGTTAACGTTCATTTCTTGTTTATTACCATTTATGTCTTGTACAAACAAAGTAGTGTCTGTCGAACTCTTTAATAGTTAGGCTTTGCTCGTCTTGGCGATGCTTTTGCCTCACTATGACCGCGTAGAATCTAGTTAGTCCGCGAACGCCGCACTGTTCTCAATTCCCCCATTTCAATCTTGAATTGCTGTAATAATTCGGATTGGTGGGTTCTGGTACGGCGTGCTTCTCGTCGGGGTATTCGGGCTCACGAATCCCAGAAGGTAAAGGCCATGAGTCCTTCAGCCCTTTGTCGTCTCACGCAAGACTAAAAATTAACACATTCTTTCCACATATTCCTCCTTTAAAATACCATTCCATTGTACGACTATTCGCTTCTGCATTGTAGAGAAATAAGGTGGCACAACATGAAACGCACGCATGAAAGGTCAAGTAAAAGAAAGATTTGTCTAAATGAATAGGCGGTGTCAACGGTGATCGTTGTAACGTTGTTCTGAGGCTTCAGTGACGTGTGCTCAACGCCAAGCTTGGCCGAGGTATGTGTACAAGATCACATCAACTTTTTTCTTTCGTACATCTCAGCGAAGTGCTGTTCTTATTTTTATTTCGACGCATTGACGCTTACAGAAGCTTCACCTAGGTCTTGATTGCACAAAAAAGAAAAGAAAGAAAATGTTAGGGGAGTTGAAAACGTAGAAAGCGGTAATTTTGAAAAACTGAATCTGGAAGACAGGAGTCCAGGAACAATTGAGGGCTTGGCACGTCGGAGCGCTGAGTTTGTGTGTGCCGGCCAGCAGGCCGGTGAGCAGCCGTGATTGCTTTAAATTGAGTTTGGGGCCTCAACGACTATCGTGGCTCGGGCAGTACCTGCGCCGTATTGCCTACTTCTCCGCAATGGTTCATGTAGTCGGCTCACGGCTGGGAATTGCGGGACCACGCAGTTATTCGCAGGCGAATACCTTTCTCTTCTCTTCTTTTTTTGTTCTTTTTTACTTCTTTATTTCTCTCAGACGGTTCCTTCAACGAGGTAAGCTCTTGTATTAGCCCCACCACCACTTCAACACGCCCGCTCCTTTGCCAAAGTTTTGTCCTTGTCTTCTTTTTTTTCCCCACCTAAGCGCTTTATTTTTGGCGGGCACGCAATTCTAACTGGACTTGGACTTTTTGGACCTGTCCATAGATTACTTGAGTTCGTTTTATGATCAACCGTACTACGGCCTTTCTTTTTTAAACTTATAACGCTTAGTTTTAAGTGAATTAGGATAATAGGACGCTTCCTTTTTGTTCCGACGTTTCTGTCCCAAACTTAAACACGGAACTTCACGATGCTTTAAACACAGCTTCCTCAATCCCCCTTCTTCCTTTCTCTATTTCTACTAAGTTAGTCATTTGTGCTGTTTTGATTTTGAGAGCAGAGACGATTGAGAATAAAAGCATCTTTCCGATGTTCAGTCTATGGTAACAGAGGAAATGTACAGTTCAGAACAATAGGAAAGACGGACAGGGTCGCCGTACAAAGAACTGTTAGACGATGAGTTCCGAAACAATAATTTGGTTACTGAAGTAGTGGCCCTTTTAGGATAGGCTTGTTGAAGCCTCAGTGGCTGAAAATGTACTCCTTTTTGATGTCTTCATCGGCGAGTTACAACCACATTTCCGTATCGGTATGTCTTTTAATGCGTTAGCATTAGAAATTATTATTATTATTATTATTATTATTATTATTATTATTATTATTATTATTATTATTATTATTATTATTATTATTATTATTATTATTATTTGATCTGAAAACATATATAGGGTGTCCCTACTATCATGCACCAAGATAATGTTGTTTGCCGTCGCTTTGCAATATTCAGATTATTTTTTGCATTCCACCTAATTACACAATTAGTCTTAATTATTTGCCAACTTCTCCAATATTACAGTTAGATGAACAGTGTTAATGAGAAAATTGTAGAGCAACATGAAAAAAATCACCAGCCCTTCCCGTGTCGAGAAAAGGGGGGTCAGCGAAGCTTGTCGTGTGTGTACCTGACCTACTACTTTTCATTCCCTTTCGTGCAACTTTTCCTTCCGTTGCGTTGTACGATTCTCTGCTCGTCGCTGTTGTGGCTTGCGTTCGATGTCTCGAGTTTGCTCGGCGACGTGGTTAGCAGCATTTGCCCGCCATTGCCGCTTGCGATTCTTAGAAATTAAATTGCTTCAAAATTAAACCTGTCCGTCACGTAAGACAACGAATGGCTCATACCGCCTTCAGCAATGGCTCATGCCCCCGTAAACGCGGCCTCCCCATTACGACGACAGAAGAGAAGTGAAATTCTAGGCTGGAATGACGAGTGGCAACGGAGCCAGCTGTGGAAGAAGACGACGACGACGACGAACGCGGGAGCAGTGGCACGAGCGCGTGCCGAGCGCGAGCACGAGCGCGACCCGAGGGGCGTCAACGAGCCAGCTGCCGAAGACGACGACGACGCTAGAGTGAATGCTGATGATGATACCGCGTACGCATACACCGACGCCGACACAAGTGAGCCGTAAAACACCCGATACATCTTTCTTTTGCTCAATACGTGCTACATAAAAGTGTTTTTCCGAGCGTGAAAGAAGCCCGCGAATATATGCAAAGTGTCTCGAGCGGCCAGTCGCGCGGCACACATAGATACGCAGATATACACAGTTAGTCTCCGGAAAGTGCGTGAACTGCCCTAATAATGCTGATTACATTAAAACTGCATGGTCGTCCGGTACCATCGGGGCGGTGGTCAGGCGAGCACCATCCATAACACATAGTGCAACATAGTGCTACAAATAACCACTTCCCAAAACGTGCTAAATACATGCTTAGATAGCAACCGGGGTTGGTTTCTCATCTATTTTTCTTTGTTTGCTATCGCGTGTGATAGCGACGTTTCAGGGGCGAGTGAGCAGACAACAGCCGCACGCCAAAAATGGGAAATATGTAAGCTAGCAATGTGAATCGCATTAAAAAACAATTCTGAGAGAAACCCATTTCACGATTACTGCCGAGGGTAAAACGATTAGCATTCAAGCAATGTAGCGACGTGCCATATTGATAAGACACGCTTATTTAGAATTTGTAGTGGTCATTCTGAAACTTTCGTTGCTTATCGGCTATATGCGACATACATTCGTTCCTGTATCAGTCCATTTTGCCATGACACTCGCATGCCAAGGTCCGTCATGAGCAAGACGGCATGGCGACGATTGTTTGACGATGACCCAGTGACGACGATGGAATAAAGAAAAAAAATTACGTAGAATCTCCTCACGGAGTTATCTGAATGATGCGTACGCGTTTCGCAGTAAGGACGTGGTGTTGAGTGCACACACTCTACACTGCTGGTAATCCTAGCGCTGCTCGGCGGCTGCGGTCGTCTCGGCGCCATTACGGCAAATGCGACAGCGCTGCGGCGACACGAACTGCTGCGGAAGGCGGTGTAACGTGAACTGATGAGGCAAGCAAACTACACTGCAGCTGGCGACGCTGATGGCGTTCCGATCCGAAACTATCGGGCTGCTTCACAGTTCAGCTGGCTTACTAAAGGTGTGCCTAGTGTGTGCCTGATTGCACACGTCACGTGGTCATAGAGACGCGCTCGTGCCACTGCTCGCGCGTTCGTCATCGTCGTCTTCCACACCTGGCTCCAATGCCACTGATCATGCCAGCGTTCCCATACTGCCCCTCGCGCTCGTTCCACTGCTCGCGCGTTCGTCAGTCGTCTTCTTTCACAGCTGGCGAAAACATCGTCGCTGGCTCTATCTTGAAAGCGATCGTGTTATGCGAAGGACGGACGCAGGGACAGTTTTCTCGTTGGGTAACCATAGAACTGCGTACGCATTCAATAACGTCGATGGAACGGCGAAGACAGTCTGACTGCGACAGCGTGACAACCAGATGACGATTCTGAAGTGATGCCTATGGTATAACAACGACAGCTTGATGACGATGGGTTGATGACAGTGGGCCAACGACGATTGTATGACGGTGATGACGTGACGACGACGGCTGACAACTGGATGAAGAAGCTGGCATAACGGCGATGGAATGACCACGATGCCATGATGATGACAGTACATGCAAAACAAAAGCTGGATCACACCTGCCTGACCACGACACATTGATGACGATCACCTAACAACGGAGCCATAATACCGATTGGACGACAGCTTGATTACGACATAATGGCGAAGAATAAATGACGTCGATTGAACGACGAAGGCAGCATGACGACGACAGCACGACCACAGTGGGATGACGTTTCTGAAGGGATGGCGATAGTAAATCACGTGAGCGTGACGATGATGGCATAACAATGGTATAACAATGACTGTATGACGACGGCATGATGAAAATCTGGCCAGTGGCGCAAGCTATTACACAACTTGGGCTACAGGGTAGGCGTAAGTGGCTAGATAGATAGATAGATAGATAGATAGATAGATAGATAGATAGATAGATAGATAGATAGATAGATAGATAGATAGATAGATAGATAGATAGATAGATAGATAGGCTCAAAATCGCCAAATTAGGCAAAGGATGCTATAATCGCATTAAAGAAAAGCGGTGCTTTAGCGCCGTGGTTTGTGCATCCGGCTTCCAACCGCACACTGCAGGATGGGCATGAATTGGATGCGCAGTGGCGAGCGAAGTTCTCTCTTCGCCATATATACCTATGATGAGGGTGATGCTGAGGTTAAAGCGATAGATGACTTGACGACAATGCGATAACGGTGTCTTCGACGGCGTAACGAAAAGGACGAACGGACACAGCGAACCCAGTTTCGCACTGTTAACTGCTGTCGCAGTGCAGAAAAAAAAAGGTGGAAAATAATTTTTACGTGGCTTCTTGTCCTCGCCTGTTATCATCTCTCCTCCTTTCTGAGCTTTCAACCCACTTTCTTTCCACGCATGGTTCTCTTGACCGACTTCGTTTGTTGGCAACCTCGGTTCGAACCATTATGTCTGGCTTTTCTTTTTGCTTTTCCCCCGTTTCTGCGGAGCTCCTTCACTTTCGACGGCCGTGCCGCTCAACACGGCTCAAACGTTCTCCTCGCTTTCGGCCGCGCAGCGGCTTGTCGTTGTTCCGTGTCGCATCTTCCCACGTCCCCGCAGCACCGGATCGGCTTGGACGGCGCGCCGATGATGCGCGCCCGCTGGCAAGCGCGGTCAGCGAGGCGGCGTGTCGCGGCGCGCAGCCGCATTGTGTACTGTACGCACACACACGCCGCCACAGTTTGTCGGTGCGTCGCGCGTGAGCGCTGCGTGATTCGAATTTGGGACGAGACGCCATCGACAGGGGAGGCACGAGGAGGAGAAGGGACGAACGCGACAAAGACGACAAGAGCGCTTCGCGGTGACACCGGCGCGACACCGCGCGTCGCGGAGCCGCTCGTGTCTTCTTCCTCCGTTGGTGGCTGCCTTTTTTTTTTTTTTTTTGCTCGCTGTTTTGTCTAATACCGCATTGTGCTGGCCGCGCGGCCATCCCGCGTGGTCGTTCTTGATGTATATCTATTTATTTCTGTGTCTTTATTTCAAAGCTGCTCAGGGCTGGTCGCGACTTTCGCTTTTCGTTTTTCAAGCCTCCCCCTCCCCTATGTGAGCACGTTTCGTCTCGAAGATTGCCTGCCTGTTTGTGTATGTGTCAGTCGAGACGAGGTGTTTCGTAAGCGCGACTCGCTCACCGATGTGCAGGTTCCGTAGCAATATTGCGGCTGAACAACCGTGCGTCCCGTATACAGTGGGTGGAAGGAAACGCTTTTCTTATTAATTGATATTTATTAATTTCTCTTGAGTCCACTACAGAGTGGGAGGATGCAAATATTACGAATGTAGCTCTGCAATGCATCGACAATGCCATTCAAGCATTATACGTTAATTCGTTGACAGTGCGTGTCAAGCGCGCACTGGGTCGAATTGTGTTAATGAACAATTCTCTGAATTTTGAAGACATAGACAAGGACAGCTTTACTAGACAGCTGGGAAGGATAAGTGAAGCGGGATACCCCGTACGCTATTTGACCTTCGTGAGTGAAAGGATTCGGGAGAAGTTGACGCGGGAAAGTAGTGGGTCATGTGGTAACGGTCATGTGGTAATCGCTTCTTATTTGCATGGCATTTCGCACCGTTTGAAGAAGATTGGAGCACGGTACGGTGTTAATGTCGTTTTTTTTTTCAGCGAAGTTGGGCAGGATTTGTGCTAACGTGCACAATAGGGCAGAGAAGGCGGATCAGGGACAGCGCGTGTGCGACATTATGCATCGTGAAAAGCCTGTTCAATGCAAAGAAGGAGTAGTGTACGAGATTCCTATCTCGTGCGGAGCGCGGTACATTGGCCAGACGGAAAGATGCGTCAATGTGCGCCTTAGGGAGCACGAGGCTTCCTTGAGGAGACAGCCGTCTTCAAATCTTGCATTGCACTTCAAGAATAGCGACTGCGCTCCAGTGGTTTCAAAAACCAAAATACTATCGAGGCACGCGTGGAGAAATATGTCCGGGAGATATAGTGGAAGCCTACTTCATTGATAAGGCGGGGAGCTCGTGTGTGTGTGTGTGTGTGTGTGTCCGTATGTTTTTGCTCTATAAGTTGGGGATAGATTACCTGGCCAAGTTCCTTTGGGGGTTGATATGATACGATGGATTGTTATGGTCATTTGGTGCCAATTGTGCCTTCACATTGTCATTTTTTTCTGTTCTTGTCATATGCATCATCGCCCATTTATATGTGTGCTTTCAATAAAGTTGTCTGTTGATATAGTCAGCGCTAGTCCGTGTTTCTTGCCGTTTCGCGCTGTGAATGGTTTCAGTAAGGAAAGGCAAAGTTATATACATGTTTCGCCTGGTTTGCTATCCTAGAGTGGAGGAGAGGGAATCCCTACGAAAAAGGAGAACCAAAAAGAATAGGTAAAGAAATAAGAAACGATGCGGGCGCGATAACGGCAACGTTCACTGTGCGTTCAAGGACAGTCGCAGAGAGGGCAGCAGAGTTCTAGGGGCTTTCTGCGCGAAAATTTGTAACTAAATATAACGGCATAACCTGCAGCAACTGCGATATTTTTGCGTAATAGTGATACTCAAGCAAAGGGTAAAAGCTTCAGTGTAAGCGCATTATTTCGAATGCAGGGGTTCCGCAAGTACGCAGGATAAAGAAATCAGAAGTACCGGCTAGATGATAATACGATTTGCAGTTTTTGTCTTTCGCAGTCAGGCTTTCAATATTCTCGGTACTGAGCAATAAAATTATTGTACTTATGTGCCCGCTCTTGCAGATTTACATTTGCATTTTGCGCGAGCCAAACGGCGATGCGTGTTCCAGGAGTTCTGTTGAGAATTGTAGTGTGCTTCTTGAGAAAGATAATTCTAATAACTTTATTGGCATTTGGCATCATAGCTTTTTAGTCAACTCCCAATTGCAGCCGTTGAAAATAAATGTTGTCATCCTACTGTACAGACTTCCCTGCAAGGTTCACACTGACGCCGTAGTTGAAACCCGCGTCCCTACAGGATATTTCTGCCCGGTTAGAAGGGAACATGGATCAGAGCGGACTTATGAGAAACTCTAAGGTAACTGGTGCGCCAGGTGCCACAACGTATACGTAGCACGACACTTAGTGCCGTAGAAGTGTATACATGTTTTCGAAACTAAAGCGCTGGCATGTTTTACTGACAGTGCTCTATCTTTCTTGCTGTGCTTCAAACCGTATTTCATGTTTGACGCCATTCCGTACTTGCAACTGCACAGAGTTTACTACAAGAAAGAAAAAAAAAACAGTACGATGGTCAACGTGACTGCTGGGAAATTCTTGAAATGGCGTGTCTGGAAGAAACATGAGCAGATACTTTTTCAGCGACCGCCACCGGCCATCCAAGAGCGGGCTTGCCAAGTAGGACCAGATTTCCTGGGTCTTATGTAGTTGTACGCCAGAGCACAGCTAGTATTCCCAAAATTTCCATTACGTAAGTGCCTCTTCTCTTATATAAGTGTATCGCGCCATTGTCCATCCCCACGGCGATCGCCCGGTTAGGCCGAGCGCTCGAATGCCGGCCATGGGTGAAACGCTCTTCCGTAAGAGGAGTTTCGCGAATACGGGCCAAATTTTTTTTTTTACATGTGCCTTTGATGATGAAAGCGAGCTTTGAAGTGGCCGAACGCCAATCCGTACTGGTCACTGCAAGCAGTCTCGCAGCCGGCAGCCCTTGCTGCACGTGTCGCCGATGCGCAGCGGTGTAACAAGCCGGAAGACGGTCGGCGACAGATTGCGACCGATCGCGACATGTCGCGAGCCGCGCGACGCAGCGCTCTGTCAGCGTGGACAACGAGAGCGTGTCACCAGGAAATGTAGAGCGAGCGGACTCGACTTCGCGGATCGTGAGGATTTGCTCGGACGCGTATACCGAAGGTGTCGCCCGTTATGGGGCGACGCCTTCCTTGCTGGGCCCGGTCGCTTGTATACCCATGGGATTCACGTACACCTGCTGTCGTGGAGCTTCGTACAAAGATAGCTAGAAGGAAGTGTGCTGCGGACAGCGGCCATGCAAGGCTGAAATATAACGGTTTGAAGGGACAGCAAAGGGGGGCAACACTACATAAGTTTAAACTGATAGGTATCCTAAAACTGATCATGATCGATTACGCTTAGACTAAAAGCGTTTTTATCGAAATTCAATTTCCTATCCTTTGACGAAAATTGACTGATTACTAATGGAGAAAGTATTTATTTCGCTCCAGAACTTTAGCGTCAGACCTCAGCGTGACGTCAGTTACCTCTTATTTAAGCCGTTCTTTTAAACAGCGAAAGTTCGCGAAAATTGAAGGCTTAGTCTTAGGTTCCTTTAGAATGCAAGGCACTTTTTTTTACCATCAAGTAATTATCTAGACCATAGATGCTGTTCAAGTTTATGACGTCATGGCAGCTGATGCGAATACGCCAGAGCGGCGTAGCCACCTTAATTGCTCTTGTGTTTCTTCTTACCTACCAAGCCTCCTGTGGCGGTGTAAGGAGATATAAGTCATAAGTGTGAAGCAGGGAGGTTAACCAGGCTGAGCGCTGTAGGCTACCCTGCACTGGGGAAGGGGGAAAAGGGATTGAAAGAGGAGAAGGAAGACAGAAGTTCACACCCTGCACAGTTACAGTCGAGCGTTCATCGCCGAGTTTCGTCACAGGTGGTCATACAGGCCAGTGCACCTCAAAAAACGAAGCAGCGCCTTTGTAGCCCTGCACATAGCAGACGTACAAGGCCACGGGCTCAAGATCTTCTCCGTAAAAGGCCTGTCATGTAAGTGCCCCGAAGAGTGACCATTTTGCTATTGCAGAAGCATTACGTACTTATATACAGCTTAACCTAACTTTCCTCTTTGGCGTCCGTTTAACCTGCAGGGTATTTTTTGTACCGATACGAATGCGAGGTTTACGTAGTTGGCTCCTTGAAATGCCACAGGTCTTGTCGCTTGAACGAAAACATTATTTACAATAGCTATAACGCCAAACAGCCATAATTATCGCAAGGAATCGAATAAGTCACATCATTGTGTATGTCTGTGCAGTGATTCTTATCACGCACCAGTTTAAAAGCCAGCGTTAAACTAGAAAACAGGCACTATGTACGAAACAGCTAGGTGAGCGTTCACATTTGCACTGAAAATACTTCCACTTAAGCAGAGATAAATCAGTCAGAAATCAGAAAGTGATCGGCACTACATAAAAATGTTCAAGCTTCTTCCTTCTTGCTTAAAACATGCCTTATTGTTTCTTGTAACATAGGGGCCCTGTAACACATTAAAAAGAGGGCGTGGAATGCATTTGGTATTAAATCTCATTGCATCGCAAACTTTTTCCAACAAACGGTTCTCGAATGCGTCTCGCAAGGGCGGAGCTAACGCTAATCAAATACTGCCTCTCTTAAGCCTTCGCGACCTTCCCCGTCCTTTCCGCCATTGTGCAACTGCGCAAAATTTCCTCACCACCACTTTCGCACGATTCGTATACTGTTTAGGTCAATCGCTGTCGAGTAGTCTTTCATAAACATCTCCCGGAAAGCGACAGCTTCGCGCCGCGCCTGAGTCACCGTGTACTATACCGCGACCTCAAAGTGTTCACCAAGAGCGCGGAACACACCAGTGCTAAAAGGCACCCTCCCCGTCGGCGCAACTTCTGTGTTCGTGTTATTCCAAGCCACGTACAACCACACCGCGTACTACGCTGTCTGGTTGTCGCTCCCTTCTGCCTGCGGCTTGACCACGCGTGCGTCCTTGTGGCAAGAGGCGGCGGACGAGTACAGGTCGGGCGTCGGTCCCCCGGCCGGGACTACGATTTCACGCCTTGTTTGAGACCCCGAAGCGAGGGGCTGCCTTTCCGGTGAGGTCCCGGTTTATTTTGGTTTCCCGGGGGTTACAACCCCGAGCCCTCTTGCGGTGGTCAGCCATCTGTCCCTGAACGGGATGGTGGGGCCGTGAAGCGGTGTCTGTCGTGACACACGGCGGAATGGATGGCGGTGCGCACAAAGGAGGCGCAATTCGCTAATGGTCGGCGTTTTAGCATTTCCTGTCGTCGGCACGATCGGGTTCTATACAGTCTTATCTGCTAGTAGCAGCAGTACAGTAAGATTCTATAAGCCCACATTATATTTTGGATAGTTCCTCTCGCTTGAATCGGTTTTATTGTTACAGTGCTCACAGGCCTCTCTGGTTTGAAAACTTGCGCGTGGAACTGGACACCTATTGTTGTTCACACGAAATACGACCGAAAGACAGTATGATGTTCCGACTTTTTGTGTTCTCACGAGGAGTCCTTGTTGGCTTGTCTTTCTTTCTTTTTTTCAGTCTTTTGATTGTCTAGCGCTCTATTGATTAAAACATATCGTTCCGGGCCCTCTTCATTACTGCTAGCCCCGTGGAAAGTGTAAGTGAAACGCGGGGCCGGTGCAGCTTCCGAACAAGACTTGCCAGTGTGAGACTGTAGGTCATGACTTGATGCGGGCTAATACACAAACTCTGAAAAATAATGATGATGAAGATCGATGATGTTATGAATGGTTGGAGGGGGAGAAGGCGTTTCCAAAGCCGCCCTGGAAGCTGCGCCACCTTTGCGAACACTGATTACAGTAACGCTTCCAGTTCGGCTACATAGAGCCTGTAAATGAAGGAATAAAAAGAACAACTTTCGATTGTTTATTTTTTTAGCAAGTAGACAAAAGTTAGCTTGCCTTGTGAGCCGGCACGATGAACTTCGCTCGGGCGTCATTAAAGCGGCTGCCTTTGGTGCAAGTCTTTTTCCAGCCTGCTAGCCAAGAGCAACCCAATGTTGCTTGTAATAAGGGGACACCGTTACATGGTTGACGCATTTTCTGACTATGTTCTTTATTTATCTATGATTGCGAGTATACGCCAAACATTGATTGTCAATGGCAATGTACATCAAAAGCACAATGTAATTCGTATACTATAGTGACATTCTGCTCTTAGTCTGTACTAGCGACTTCGAGAGAGCACGTGCAGCGCAGATACTTATTATGTAACGCACATGTTTCGTCACGAGTTCAGAGCCAAACAAGCATGCTGTCGAAGTGCAATGTGAAGCGTTTAAAATGTGTAGCGTGCAGCGTCCGAAAGGTATGAAAGATTTGGAAGGGGAGTAAACATATTGCCGCCGTCCTCATGGACTTTAAAGCACTGAGCACACAGATGAATGCATGGTAAACGACTAGAAGTCAGCTTAAATCACCCGCCTGCTGGGCTCCAGACTTTCGAACGGCGTACATTGTAGGGTATATGCGATACAGTTGCATATGAAGTTGCAGTGTGAATGTGTTGCAAGTCAAGATGGGTTCTGCGATGTCTTGTGTGTTTGTAAACCTACATTCAATTCATGTGCTGTGTGTGAGTAGACTGGACGCGCCGAAGCCAGCACTAATACTACCTAGCTGAGAACAAGTATAGGCGGATAATAGGTGAAGACGGACAAAACGCCTGCCACTTAAGTTCTCTTCCTTGCTACATCAGAGTCCATTCTGTCTTGCCAGGGCTTTAGTACATAATTCTTCTCTCTCACTTCAAGGGTTCTGTACAGTCTGTGACAGCCCTTCGTGCGCGGCTCACAACAACAACGACGACAACAACGACGACAACGACGACGACAACGACGACGACAACAACAACAACCAGAGTTGCGGGCTGTTAAAGCGTGCTGGTTTCATTTGTTTCTAAGCACCAAATACGCGTAGTAGCGAAATGACACTTCACGTCAATTTTCCGAGGCTTTAAGTGTCGAAATCACGGTCTGATTATGAGGCGCACCGGGTTGAGGGACTCCGGATTAATTTCGAACACGTGGGATATTTTAAAGTGCACCTAATTCCAAGTACACTAGCGTACTTTTTTGAATCATAATCAGTTTATTCAATACAAAAACGGGGTTAATACATGGTAAGTATATACAGATAAATCGAAGCTTTGAAATCGCCTGTGAACATAAAACTATCATCATCAGCATTGACTCGAGTGTCGTCGTCTTCCGCAGCTGGCTCGTTGGCGCCCCTCGGGTTGCGCTCGTGCTCGGCACGCGCTCGTGCCACTGCTCCCGCGTTCGTGGTCATCGTCTTCTTCCACAGCTGGCTGCGTTGCCGCTCATAATTCCAGCGTATAATTGCACTTCTCTTCTGTCGTCGTAAGGGGGAGGCCGCGTTTACGGGGGTTTGAGCCATTGCTTAAGGGAGTATGAGCCATTCGTTGTCTTACCGTGAGGGACAGATTTAATTTTGAAGCTATTTAATTTCGAAGAATCGCAAGCGGCAATGGCGGGCGAATGCTGCTAACCACGCCGGCTGAGCAAACTCGAGACATCGAGCGCAAGCGACAACGGCGGACTGCGGCATACCGTCAGTGAATTCGTTCGCTCCGTCGCAGCCGAACGTGTGTTTAACCTCATAATTGAGAAATACTTTAATGAACCCTCGAGACTAACCCAGTGATAAACCCCAGGGCCGCACGTTTCAGCTTCGCTGGTTAACCATCTTCGCGGAGTGGGAAGGCCGACAATTGTTTTTTTTTTCATTTCGTCCTCAACGAAATGCGGCCACCGCTGCCGGTATCGAACGCGCAACCTCCAGCTCATCAGCACAGCGCCATACCCACTGGACTGCCACGGCGGGTAATCTTATGGGGTGCACATACGCGTAAATGAATTTGTAGAGTTCACTTGCCTAGATACATGTCTGTAATTCGTTGTACGAGGTAAAAACTGAAGCGACGTCAAAATGTAAAAACATGGTGGTTAAAGTGCGCGGGAAAAAGTTCAATCGAGAGCACGTCATCGGAAGGCGTTTACGATCCAAACAATCCTGCGAAGACATCCAGATGCAAAGCGCCTGCGAAGCATCGCTCGAAGGAAGACAGCATCCGGAGGTGAGCACTTTGCTGGCTCGTAGAACGGGAACGCCCCGACATCGACACGTAATCAGTGTCTGGCTGACGCAGAGGCGAGCCCGATGACGAGGGGCACGCGAGCAATCGCGAGCGCACGCACGCACGCACGCACGCTCGAACGCGCGCGCGCAGCGCAAGTCAGGACATTTTAAATGGCAGAGGCATCCCAGGAAATGTAGTTAGGGGGGGGGGGGGGGGGGAGCCAAAGCAGAACCATTTCTCATTTTCAATTATACTACGAACACGCTTACGCGGCGGTGGCTCCGCATCGCGTGAGCCGAGCCAAGGCGAGCCGATTCCGCTGCCTGCCACCGATACGTCTTAATCCCAACGGCCCACCTGCGGAACGCGAACAAAGGCGGAACGGCGAGGGGCTGAAAAGTTGGAAAGGCCGTGGTTAAGAAGGAGTGGGCAGGGATGTGGCGGATGAGGACATGACGTCTACAGATCCCCTCCGCGTTCCAGACGTAAGGTCCAGTGCGCTCATACTGTAGTAGCCCGGGTCGCCCCCCCCCCCCCCCCCCCCCCTCCTCCTCCTCTCGTCGCTCCACCTGCCGCGACTCAACCATCCGACGAGACATGTACGATCTGTAGCACCGGAGCGACGGAAGGCGTTCTGTCGATGTTCGGATATAGAGACAATAAAAAAAAAGTGTATAATCGACAGTTCAAAGTGATCGTCTTCGCCGAAGCTTCGCCGATGGCTGAAGCGCTCGCTCGCTCGCTCGCGCGCGCGCGCGCGCGCGCGTCCCCTGGTGGATGATGAAAAAGCTCGTGAGTGGCCCTAACAAGGCGATCGCGTAGAATGGGGGACACAACGCAGCGGTACGAGAGAGGGAGAGGGGGAGCCTCGCACAAAAGAAAAGTCTTCGCGAAATCGAGACCGCGAGTGAGACAGAAAGACTCAAGGGGAGAAGTGGATGGGGAGGGAACTGTTAAGAAGCGCCCCCTTCGTGGTCCGCGGAGCAAACGAACATTCCGACGTGATAGGGCCATCCATTCCGGCCGTGTCCGACTGTCAGGAACGTGACAGTTAGATCGTCGAAGTCCGCCTGTCTCTTCTTGCTTTCTCTCTGTCTTCTTACGTGCGCTTTCAAACTCTCTCAATTGCGCGCTCAACCCAGCGCACGTAAGAGATAGAGAGAGCTGGTCTTCAGCGGTTCACCCTCTTGCCTCGCGTCCTGCCGGCCAGGCCGCGTCGGCGTACATACAGCCAACGTTGCATGCAGCAACATCGGCAGCAGGAGAGACGACACGGACGTCGAATGCTTCTCAAGGCGCCGGACGTTCGAGTTCGGTTGTTCGGCAGCAGCACGGCCCGAACGTCGCCACCGACAAGAACAAGCCGTGTTGTCTCTCTCTTCCGAAGGAAGCGACCGCTTTCTTTCGACCCCAACAGCAGCAGAAGCAGCAGATCGCTGACGCTTTGTCGCTGCGCGGTGTGTGCAACCTGCCTGCCTTCCTGGCTGCCTCCTTGGCCCCGGACTCGATCGCCTCTCTGCTCGAGCTCTCGCTGTCATGACAGATAGCCAGCGGTGCTCGCCGCGACATAGAAGGAGGACCCGTTCGCTGCGAGCGAGCGCAGTCTTCGCGCTTGCGGCGCTCTCTCTCGAGACGGATTTTCGCCGATCGGGCCGGCAGTCCCAGTTTCTCCGCAGTCTCCACTGTCTTTTCTTTTGCTCCGGTCCGAAGGCGGGTACAGGGGCGCAACTGCGCAATACCCGTGGGAAAGAGCACGACTCGCGCCTTGCCCCCCAAGAAACTGAATGCTCGCTGCATGCGCTGTCTCGGGAGAGGAGGAGGCATCGACGAAGCGCGCATTCCCGAGGTGTTGCACTTGGTTCGATCGACGACGTGCCTTGCAATCTCACTGTGTTAGTCTGGGAAAGATATCGCCGTTATTGGTATACGCGGACAACGCGCGTACGAGAGCTACGAGTAACAACAGGTTTTATGTGGGCAGCCTGGTTAGCCTTGTTCCTGATATTCCGTCTACAAACCGTGTTTCGAGTTTGGAGTTGAGGGCGCTTTTATCGTCGCTTTCGTGAAGCTGGATAGCCTGTATATCTCTGATTACCTTATTATCGCCTTATCGTTTCTTTAGGGCTCAGTGCGTCGTTGTTGCTGTCCATGATTACTCCCTGCAAAAAGCAGGCTTTCCTGCTATATATCGTGAGTCTGCATAATCAGCTAAAGTTTAGGTGCTTGAACGCCGTCTGGTAGCGTCTTGTGCTGCGTTCTATATAGATCTACACGAGATTGTTGTATGCGAGCGCTGCAACAGCTCACTAAACTTAAATTAAATTACATTTTGTGGTTTTACGTGCCAAAAGCACAATATGATTCTGAGGCACACCGTAGTGGGGGACTCCGGATTAACTTTTACCACCTGCGATTCTTTAAAGTGCACCCAATGCACGGTACACGGACGTTTTTGCATTTCGCTCCCTTCGAAATGCGGCCGCCACGGCCGGGATTTGATCCCGCGTTCTTGGGCTTAGCAGCGCAACACCAAAGCCACTACGCCCCCATGGCAGGTGCTCACTAAATTTGGGAGCATTCCCAAACTTAGCAGAAGTGGCAGCGAAACAGAAGTGGCAGCGAAACAGAAGTGGCAGCAGAAGTGGCAGCAGAAGTGGCAGCGAAACAGCCTGGTATTACGTTCGGCTGCAATACGAAAGGATGGTTCACGGACGTTTACGGGCCAGGTGCGGTAAATTCGGTTTAGCAGAAAACTAGGACCATTGTGCCTGAGTAAAACTAGGACAAGATCCATTGAGCCTGGCTCAAACCTCAGTCCTGATTCTTGAGAATGGCATTCGTTCGAGTTTGTCATCAGGACAGTGGAAGCCTGCGCGCGTTACAAAGAGCTAGTGTGTACGGGCACAGCTCGCATTGAGCGCTCGCAACCAGTGTAAGCAATCAGCCGTGAAAACACTGTGTCCTGGTGTTTAAAAACAAAACACTATATGATTACGATGGACATCAAACGGAGAGCTTACACGATGAGTAATTGACGGGGTACACGTGAGCTTATGATCGTTCCGGCGGCTCTGCCTCGTTCTGCTGGCTTAACATGCATCGGTTGTGAAACTGCAACTGCGCGTGTTGGTTAAGCATGTTTGGCGTACTCTATTGGAGGGCATCATTCTGATACACTGCTGTGCTAGTCGCTACAGCAACGAACTCGTCGATTACAACGTGCTTGTGAAATAGAAAGACTTTCTCTTTGGCGCATACGTGCAAACCTAGTGCCCTTTTGACCCACTGGTTAAAACAAAAGGAATGGACGTGCATGAAAAGCATCAAAAGCCTAAAATCTGCACCAGCGTGGACTCATTCAATGACTGTGCAAACCGGCAGTTCTGAGTAACGAGCCTGAACTTGCAAAGCCTTGTGAATTAGCACTATGGTAGGGCACCTTCTTTTTTCGCACTGTTTTTGTTTAGACATATATACTTCTTGGACAACATGTTTTCTTCTCTACTTGTATCGTATTTCTGGTCTTTCAATTTCTGTCGTATGATTAGCTTTGAGATCCGGCACAGGCCCTTTAGAGGTACACGCGACGATAAAAATGAACACTAGATTACAAAGTCGAAGATACGTGTGCTGCGTCAGCGACGAGAGAGGACGTGCTCCGCCGAAAGGCGTCCGTCGGTATTTGACCAGCGCGCAAAGGGCGCGCGATGTCAAGCCAAGCCCAACCCAGATCTTTCGTGTAGGCGAAGCAATCCATCACGATTTCATTCGACCAGTTTGTTTTGCCTCCCACTTTGCCTCCCAGCGTTGGAAGAACAGACGTCTGTGGCACTGACTTCGTGGCGCGCTCGCTGTCTTTTCTATCGTCGCGCGTGAAGCGCGTGTTTCAGTGTTCGAATGAGTACGAAGCGTTCGACTGTCACAAGAGGTTGAGTGGCATTTAAGCGTAGGTTGCCACCAGACACTGCTGAACCGTTCGTACCGCTCGATGTACAGGGAGTTTGTTGAGGTGAAGGGAAACTAGCTGCTTTATCGTAGTTAGTGGTTACCTGAAACGCACCCTTTTGAAAGGAATGTAGACATAGAAGGAGGCGAAGAGAGCATGTACACCAACCGAGGTTTTAACAGCTAGACCAAGTTTTTCATATTTCGTGGGCTTTCTCTCTTCTCTGGAAAAAATAAACACGCGATGTGTACCTTGTTTGGAACATATCGTTTGGATGTCTCATACCGTTGTCTGCGACACTCTAATTGACATCCTGGCGATTAGAAAAACAATTCATAAGTTAGGTAATTATATTTAATTAACTTATTTGACGTTATAGAATCAAAAATTACTGGTGGTTTTTCAATTGGGCTCCGAGAAACATGCAATTGGTCTTATTCGCGTAGGATGATCCATCTTTTTTCGAAGCTCGGTGCATATGGTAGCTGGGACAGCCTGTATAACATGGGGCACTGAGCCAAATACGAAACATAGCTTTTGTGCGATAACGTTTATGCAGAAATACCTGTTATTCACTAAAAATACATGTATTTGCAGCAAAATGAAAGAAAAAAAAGAAAAGTCGTAGTTCCGCCCGAAAGGCGAAACATTAATTGCGATAGTAAATTAATAGGCAGCTAAACAAAGTAAGGATAGTAGTTTTATCGGCCGTATAAGCTTGGAAACATTCGCTTACTGACTAAATTAACAAGCATAGTGTTAGCTCGCACAGACAAACATGAACACATCACACACAATGAGCGCGGACACTCACTGTCAAAACGCTGGCGTGAGGAAGCGCGGTAGCAGCGAGCGAAGTGACCTTCGTGCTGTCTATCGCTTCAACGCAAATTGAGCGGCGAGAACGCAGCGCGCAGGAAGCTGTGAGTCGTCGGCGCACCTAGACTCCGCCGCGCAGCAGCGAACGAACTGACCTTCGTGCTGTCTGTCGCTTCAACGCAAACTTAGCACGCTTAACCGTATGAGCCGTCGAAACGCTTAGGCTCTGCCCTCAACGCAGATCGCTTTCAAGATATGGCGCGCGGCCGCGGAATACGCAGTTTCTGCCAGAGTACAACGCCGCCACTTCTCCCTCCCTCCCTCCCTCCAGACCTAGCGCACAACGTAAGACGGCGCGCTTCCTTTCCGCTTTCTTCCCTTGCGCGCGCGAGATTGAGCCGCGATCGTCGGCTCTCCTCGCACGCTTTGACTCGCACCTACAGCATTCGACGCGTGGTGACGGTATTATCGTCCTGCTTTGCGCGGAACAACATGGCGACGCCGAGCCGACGGCAAAAATGCGCCTGTAGTGTCCATATAATCGCAATTAAAAAGAAATGCGGCTGCGCAGCAGGTCAAACTGGGATGAGAAAGTACGCGGGAGTTGTATGAATGAGTTATATGGGGTGGATGTTTCGAAAGTGAGATGCGTGGCCATGGCGAACGACATCATCAAAATGCCGAATAGGAGGAGGAGGAGGAGGAGAAAGAAGAAAGGAAAGGCAGGGAGGTTAACCAGACGCACGTCCGGTTTGCTACCCTACACGGGGGAAGGGGTTTAAAGGGATGAATATATTTCGCAGAAACCAACCGGCTATGTGGTCGGATTAACCAAAGCGAGCGCCGACACTTGGCTATGGTTGCTCCAGAGTTGCACGGGGCACTAGAACTAAACTGAAGCAGCGCTCCAATACAGCAACAACAACAGGTTGAAAGGACATGATTTCATAGAGACTTTCGCAAGATACTAATGTTTTTGAGAGAGGGGACGACCTGAAATCACGTCTCTTAAACGTAAGTTAACAAACATTGCGTAGGCTGTATCGGAGACGCGGCCGCAGTTGCGTATACGTGATATGCATTGTGCGTGCTGCTGAGGGTGTATGTGCTCTAGGTAGTGATGCAGGACTATCGATAGTACTATCGATTTTATCGATAGTTGAGTGACTATCGAACTATCGCTGGTAAAAAAACTATCGATAGCGCTATCGATAGTAATTTTGATAGTACTATCGATTGTACTTTCCATAGTACTATCGATCTGCAGATGTGCCTCACGTACAGTTGCTGGATGACGTGTTAGTTCTTGTTGTGCTGGCAACAGCAACCCGAGATGCACCGCTTGGCGCGCCTGCTTCTGAGCTGGATTCGAGTGGAATTATAACTTCAGCACGTATGCTTGCTGGGTTTCGAGGTCAGTGCTTGAACTGAATCGAAGCCGCATAGACATAAAAGCGAGGAACGAGCACGTTGCCCCTGACACAGCAGTTGTGCACTATGATTTGTTCCGCAGCGCACCACTCCAGCGCTTTCATTTCATATATAGGAGGAAAAGGCTGAAGAGCAAGAAAGTTGACATGCAATAAGTTCAATAAGTTCCTTCACCAGAATGATTGGCTGACACATGATAATTAAGTTGAACTGTTCAGCTGTAGCGGAAAGGAAGCCGTTACATGTGGGGGAACTGTGTGGCTTCAAATTCATATTGCATTCCATGATTTAAAAATAAAAATATCAAGAACTATGTTGGTAAGGTGTAACTGGTTACTTTGAGTATTAATTTACTGATGGACATATTCCGGCATTTTCACTGCGGAAATAAGTTATTTCATTCGCCCCCCCCCCCCCCCCCCAAAAAAAAAAAAAAAAAAACTGCTCGTAAATTAAACGAACTGAGTATTGCTGATAATAGGCTATCGCAAATGTTTTGGCAACATCGCCGGCCAACAACAGCATGATTATTCATTGCACTATCGACAGTATTAACGGTAGCAATACTACAGATTGCACTATCGATAGTTTAAAAAAACTATCAATGTTATCGATAGTCAATTTACCGATAGTTTTGCATCACTAGCTCTAGGGCAGAGAAATTAAGTTAGCAAATGCTCGGGTGACATATATGCATGATAATAAAAAGCTGACATGCTTATATGATACTGATAGTGGGGGTCCTATACGGTCTAATCTGGCACCCGTGCTCGCTCTCTATTCGTAGTGCCGCCCCCCCCCCCTCCCCTTCCACACACACACACACACACACACACACACACTGTCGAAGACGGTGGGCGCGGGCTGGCTTCTCTCTATTTGGCTGACCGAAGCTGTTCAGCTCATTTCTGGACCATACATGCCGCGCGCGGGGGTGCCATAGCCCAGCAACAGTCAAATTTCTACGACGAATGGCACACTATGACTTCTGATGATCGCAGGTTTGAGTTTGATGGATTATACCCGTTGCAGTAGAGCGGCAAGTTGGGCTAGCTGGTGGATGTTGATCTTGTGAAAATGGGGTTACTGCACTAGAAACACACGGACAACAGAAGCACCCGTTGTTGCAGAGTTAGCTCTCTGAAACACGACCACTACCGCTCGGATATCGACAAACGCAATACCGAGCTATGCCTCTCTGAACGCCGAGCGAGAGGCTAAATTTAGCACCGATTGCGTCTTGCGTGGTGCAACAACGGCGCCTTCTGTGCATGCGATACATGCATGCCCAAGTAATGGCTCCCATTACACAACAATGCCTAATTAAGGCGCGTGTGTCATACGGTTCTAAAACGTATGAGCGATATTAGTGTTTCCAAATTCTGGTACATACATGTAACGTTACATGCGGTTTTAGCAAGCTAGCCCCCCTCCCCCCTTTATGCAAATGAAAGACAGTAACGGCTCACCAAAATGGAAGAGGAGTAAGACAAATAATTAACCAGTGGCGTACAGATTACATTACAGGTACAGGTTACTGTACAGGTTAAAGTTAATTAAACAAATGAAGTGGATACGCGATGGTGTGCAGAATGCACCCCATAGTAATCACGTTGCCCTTCGAGCAGTGTGGCGTGTGGTTGGCCTAGCAGTCATAACCGTCGTATCTCTCAAGGCGTATCTCTCAAGTATTCCGTCTGTGACACGGCCTCTAATATCTGACACTCCGAACTCGCTGGTTCTATCATATACACCAGTTTAAGTAACGTGGTATGTCTGAGTTCTGTCGTGTTCTGTCTCTGCCTATTTTATATATGATGAAACAAAGCTGACAACATTGAAACTTGAGTTCCGCATGCCTCGTACCCCGCATCAGTTGTTGCGTTTGTTCATTCCCATATTTCTCTTTCCTCGCCTGCGAATTTTCCTTCCACCGATCGCCTTCACGAGTCAATGAATTCTTTGAGGCTCCTGCGATCCGCAAGGTTGCATTTCTCTACAAGTCAAATGACACAGAACTTCAAGCTTCTTCTAACTTTTCCTTCGTCCCGTATTTTCATTCTGCCTGTAGAAGCTAGGCTTCGAGTAAATGAAAAGTAGGTGGTCTTAAAGCATGCGTGCCTTGTCTTTACGCAGAACGGTTCGCAAGTTTTCTAACTCTACGGGGAAGCATTTTCACAACGCCTCGAAAGAAAAGAAAGACAAATAGAATGGCCGAAACAGGCACCGCATGATTTTCCTTGCGAATCGTATATATATGCAGCGACTAGCAGCGCCGCCAGAGCGTACGTCTCCGCATAGAGGAGCTCACGATGGCTTCGAACCACCTCATCGTTCCAACGGCAACGCACTCACCGATGATCCGAATCCCAGAGGGGCAGGGGCCACCGCAGGTGCACCACTCTTCCACGAGGCAGGCCCGAACACCTTAAGCTGTGCTCAGACTCCTTCAGTCGCAGCACTTCCTCTTGATGCTCCTGGAGCAACAGCTACTCCGGTCACCTGACCAGGACGGCGGCTCCATGCAAAGTTTAAGAGCTTCCCTCGTTGGCGCCCCGTTCCTTCACCACCAGCATCTCCGCCTTGCATTGCATATTGGCGGGGAAGGTATTCCCCAAGTTCTGAAACTGCATTAAGGACCTCGCTCGACTCTTTTTGACTGTAGGTGGCGCGGCTAGAGGGTTGGGAATGTGACTTTTTTTTGCTGTCCCCCCGCCCTTCTGTCGACGTAGGCGTGCGTGTCGCTGCTGGTCCGGTCCCCACCGGGTCGATCAGTCGCCAAGAAAGCGGTGTGCCGTTTGAACGAAGATGCCCGCGGTGAGTTAGTTCGCGGGGACGAAGAGTGGGACCGCACCGCACGCCTGCATGCAGCGACGACCTCTTGGGTACTAACTTACACATGCAATCATTCACGCTTCCGAGGAATACAGTTTTTCGGCGGTACCTCGCCGCGTGCGCCACAGGGTCCAGGGGCAAGGAAACGATGACCAAAACAGAAAAAAGAAAGTATCGGTGGGAGGGGCGCTCGAAACCGCAAAGTCGAAAGCGTCCCCTCCTGTAACTTCACCTGCAGCGCACCCTACCTTCCTTAGTTCTGTCCTACCATCTGCTCCCTTAACGACGACGGGAAGGGACACGGGCCGCGCGTGCGAAAGCTCCGTTTTTTTTTTTTTTTTTGTTCACCTTACCGCTCGAACACTTTGGATTGGAAATGTCGCGCATGCATAGTGTATGCACGCTGCAGCCCCGTCGCTGGCCCCTTGAGCGGGGTGCGAGTCCACTTTGCGCCCTTTCTTATAGTATGTCCATTGTTTCTTTTCTTTTATTTTCTTTCTCTCGGGAGACGGGTCACCGCAGTCACTATTGCGGTCCTCTCGCGTCTACACGCGTGGCGTACGTCGTATAGGACCCTCGGACCCGTGCGCGAAGGGAGTTAGAATTGCGAAGACTCAGCCATGGTTTCTTATTTTATTGTTGCGGCGAAGCTTTTTTTGCGTATTTCTTCTTTTCGGAGTCGGCTTCGCGAATGTCGCGTGTCGGTCGTCACTTTCGCCTTGAAAGTGCGCGCCACCACCAACCGTCCCCGTTTGCCTCTTTGTAAGTCAAAGTAGATTAGACCACAAGAAGGGACCGCTGGCTTGCTACACTTCTCTTCGTTTTGCACTCGACTGTCCCATGTGTAGAGGCCCTCCGGGCCCCTTTTGGAACGTTCGAGTAGGCGTAAAGGTATGGCTCCACTCCGGACCAAGTTCCTAGCCTAGACGCACTCCTCGTTTGGCACGTTGTGTATACTGATGATTGTCTGGGTATTTTTTTGTCATTTTTACCTTATATTTTTCATTTCATTTTCTCGCAAACGTCTCCTGGTATACTGGCCCTTTCTGATGATTCTGAGATGCTTCCTTTTTTTCCCCGCACTCCTTCCGGCTTCGTTTCTTTTTTGTTCGCCTCACTTTTTTTCTTCATTTGTTTGTCTTCTTCTTTATTTATTTCCTTCATGCTTGCGCAGCTTTTGCGAGTTTCGAGCTCGACGCTTTCGCCCACTTTCAGTGCATACTCTCTTCTCATTTGAGGAGCCCCTGGAACTAACGGAAGCAAGGCAAAGAAGTGATAAAAGAAGAATAATGTAAAAATGCTTGTCACTCGTCTAATTCAGTTTAAATAGGGCTCCAAATATGCGCCACTCTCGTTAGGGCAACGCAAGCGGCCGGTGCATCAGAATGATTGTATTCGTGTGGTGAAATCCGCTGGTTTGTGTGGAACTAACTTTTGTATGGAAAAGTGGAGTATCTCTTATTGTAGTCTACGCTGGACATCCTTGAACCTCTGAGCACAATACACATACTTGCACGCGTTTTTTTTTTTTTTAGCTGCTGAATAGACGTGTTTACGTTCCTCTTTGTACTTCCTATTTGTCACAATGGCGCTTACTTGGAAAGCCTGGCGAGACTTGTTCATAAAGTAAGCTGTTCGGAAGTACTTGTTCCCGCTGTCAGGGACAACGCGCTGAAGCACCAGGGACGCATGGAAAAATAATTTTCAAGAAGTCCGTCCCAGTTAAGTTCACACTCGTAGCATCCATGAAGCCTCCCCGCGCCTTTGTCGATGAAGCGGTCGCATCGATTGGCGAAAGGTGGTCGACCATTTCTGGCATTGAACTTATGCAAATGCTATGGCAAATATTTTTGTGAGTTACAGGGTGCGAGGAATATTGACCTGCTATACGGGAGCAAAAGAGCATAGCTTTATGTATTTTGTAAAATTATTCGCTCCCCCGGACCCCTTTTCGTGCCGTTCTGTGTGTTCCGTTCCTTTGCGCAGGTAGACATTTCAGGAAAACTAGTTGTCCATGGCTTGCAAAAAGAACCATTTTTACTTCTGATTGAAACAAATCTGGCTGTAGCGCTTGTACTCGTTTCACCGCAAGCTTCCGAGTGATCATTCTATGACCATAAAGGCAGCAGGAAACTTAGGATACATGGGCAAAAAAAAAAGGGAAAAAAGGAAACGAAGAGAGAAGAATGACAAAGCCTTGCTGCGAAGACAGAATCGTGTTACGTGCCAAGCACCATTAAAAAAAAAAAGAAAAGAGAGGAAAAACTACCTTAAGGATCTATAGGTCTCGCAATCCCCATATGTTCCTGCTAAATTGTTAACCAATATAGTGGTTCACGTAAGGCAGTCATAGTTCTAGAGCAATGAGGAGGGGGGGGGGGGGAGTGAATTATATATAGCTGTGGTTTAATCCTCAATCACTTGCTTGTTCTTTGGCTTTCATTCACCGAAGTAATGATCAAAATCTTCAGACACAACATCGTTACGTAAGATCTGCTGTTATCGAGTTAAACGATAATGTACAGTGATGGGTACAGCGATAAGTGAGGGTAAAGTTGACCATTAGTTGTCTCGTTTTAATTAGTGCGTGGACAGAAATCCTAAATGAGATTGTTTGTTGGATGGGGTTGGCAGAGGGGGAGCGGGCAGTAATAATTAAAGAGCGTCTGGCTGCACGTCGTGGTTTAGCGATTAGGGCACCCGGCTCGGCTGCGGGAGGTGCGTGGTTCGATCCCCGTCGCCGGTCTTCCACTGGCTGATAAAACGGGCGTAAGCATGAACCTCGCGTCGTTCTTTTTCAGGGGAATGCCACTTGGGAACGCTCAGACATTCAGCGTTCAGTATATAACAACACCGTGGGTGGCAAGAGTGTTTTTGGTGAGAGGTAAATAAATAATGAACCAGATGGAGATCGTTTTATTCGCCTCGTACTTCAGGTAAAATATTTTAGAAGCAGTGTGTTTTTTCGTACTTTCTTGATGCAGTTAGAATGAGACACAATACAATTACCTAGCGTTGATGTGCCAGTAATATTCGGACAACAGAACACTCCCCGCTATAAAGCGAAATAAATGACACTTGTATTGCAGTGTAACTTGTTGCTGTTATTTTTCCAGCCAGCAGCAAAAATGAACACCGGGAAATTAAACCAGTGTCAAAGTGGGGGAAGTTGCCTTTTTATTGCGATAGTAATTATACGGACACTCCAGGCGCATTTCTGCCGTCGTCGTCGTTGCTGTCGTCGTCGCCGTGATGTTCCGTATAAAGTCCAAGGGCGATAACATTGTCGCCGCGCGCCGTATGCTGTATGTGCGATTGAAAGCGTGCGAGGGTGAGCCGACGATGGTGGCTCAATCCCGCGCGCGCAAGGCAGGAAAGCGGGGAGGAAGCGCGCCGTCTTCCGCCGCGCGCAAGGCACTGAGGGGAGGGGAATGAGGGCGAGCGGGGGCGTTTTACTCCGGGGGCGGCTGCGTATGGCGCGGCCGCACGCGGCCCTATCTTGAAAGCGATCTGTGATGGAGACAGAGGTCGCCGAATGCTGATAGCTTAGTGTGCGCTGTGTTCGCACCGCTTAGTTCGCGTTGAAGTGAGAGGCAGCACGAAGGTCAATTCGCTCGCTGCTTCCGCCGCGCTTTCTCACTCCAGCGTTCGAACAGCGAGTGTGCGCAGTCATCGAGTTAGATGTGTTCATGTTCGTTTATGCGCGCGTGACACCATGCTTGTTAATTTAGTTAGTAAGCGCATGCTTACAAACTTCATAGGGCCGATAAGACTATACTATCCTTACTTCCTATAGCTATATCTGGTTTTTTGCTATCGCAATCAATGCTTCGCCTTCCGGGCGAAACTGGGACATTTTTTTAAACTGTGCTATATGTTTCGCCGTGTTCTGGGGCACGGATGAATGCTTCAACAGCAATAGAACTTCATAATAACAATACTAGGGGGAGACCTGGCGTTATTGTCCACATGCACCGCCAGAGTGACTGTTCATCTATGATGAAAATAACGGTTTCTTTCTGTATTTGTCTAATGTTCTTGCTTCTGCCTATACGAACGACCTTACTGAAGCTAATGTGTCAACAGTTTGTTTAATAGGGATAGTTAGCCTAATTTTTCTTATAGTATATAGCTTCTCGCCTTTTTATAGATCAGTATGAGCGGGAACTTATGCATAGCTTTCTGGACCTTCGCATCTAGGTACGGTGTTATATGAATATACCTGGTATTGATCTTGATGCTGATTGATTGGCGTGATTGTCAGCCGATAAAGCGCGATTCATTGACAGAAGTTCTGTGAATGTGCCCGAATTAACAAAGCCGTTCATGTACGCAAGGGCTGTTCGTAAAACCAGGTGCGTGGAATTGTGACAGAAAGTTCAGCATTAGCCAAGGCGGCAGGACTTGGGAAATGCAAATTGCTGTTTTGAACGAAAGGCTTTGTGATTTCGGGCTGTAGGCCTTAAATTAAGAGAGCCTTTCGTTCATGGGAACGCTTTGGCATTGCCCGCCGACCGCCTTTGCTATAAATAGTATACGGGTTGATCATGTTAGGAATCGCAGAATTTTTTTAAAAATCGCCTGCGGCAGATAGCATAATTCTAGTCCTTGTGCTGGATTATTCGAAGAGGCGGAGATTACTCTCACGAGAAATCTAAACGGATATTAAACTAATTACCAAAATCTACTTATTAACTTCCTATTTAATTACCTTACTACACGTATTGCAATTTACGAATTCGTAGCCGATGAGCTTGCAAGGTGCATCCACTTGGAACGGATTTCTAGGATGACACTAGTTTCGAGATATGAGCCATAAAACTTGCCATAGAAATGCTGTGTTCTTCCACTTACTTTTTAAACAAAACGCTCTTTTATGCATTGAAGCACAAAAGTAACTGGAGCTCCTATGTTTTTCATCCCACATGTTAAGAATTAATATCTCGGAACTGGTGTCTTCCTGGAAATTTGTTCCATGTGAATGCGCCTTGCAAACTCACCAGCGACAAATCCTAAACAACAATTAATTAGGACTATATAATTATTGATTTTTTGTTAATTTCATCAATACTGGTTTCAATTTCTCGTACTATTAATGTTTGCCCCTCTGATAATCTAGCTCAAGGACGAGAATTATGCTATCTGCCAAAGATATTTTTAAGAGTTCTGCAAAGCTTAAAACTGATCACCCCGTATATTTGCTGTCGGTATTTGCCGGCACATGTGGTCAAGGATGGCTGCAGTATACGAAGCTTTAATGCGATTAGCGGTCTTTGCGAACGTCACACGCTTTCTTATTTGTCTGTAAGTATTTAACCTCTTTCACGCCAACTTGGGCCACTGCATATGTGCACCACTGGGTGGCCAACTCGAGCGACCCAAGTTGGCGCTCGGAAATCGACAACTTAGGTCACTGGTTAATGAGCAACTCGGGATGTGACTTAGAAGCACTGAATCCTGGGCGACTTGGTATTGCATACTGACGAAGAATGTCGGGATAAACAAGGGGACGAGAAAAAAAAAAACACGACACGAGCGCAGACTAGCAACTCTTGTTTATTGTCAGAAACTCAAATATATAACATAGTACAAACACGTGTAAAAAAGCTTAAAGATTAGCGTCTAAATAATAAATTTCTAATTTGTGCAGCATCACAGACAGCTTCGCAACGCACATGTCGCCGGACTTGTGAATAAAGAACGCTTCAGCGATCTCCCACCTAGTATTATCTTTGTGCCTCGACATCACCTTAGTACCGTTCAGCAACGGTTTACATTAGCATTATTTGCAATGTAGACATGCACACACATTAGACGACGGCGCTGCCCTCTCTGTGGTTCATTAAGCGGTAAGTCAAACACCAATCCGGTTAGGCCGACGTACCACTTGCTGCACTTTCTCGTTCCTTGTTTTTCGCGCTATTCTTCACCAGTGTGGCACGTGACACTAGGTATGCGCACATTTTTGAATAGCGCTTGTGTTGTGTCTACATGTTCCTTCGTCTTCGTTTCTAGTGCGCTGTTGCTCATTTGACATGAATTCTTGACCAATCCTCCAGATTAGATATGTACCACGGGGTAGCTTGCGTGCAAAGACAAGCAAAGCAAAAGGCAAGAAGTAAAAAAAAAAAAAAGAAACAATCAGCAACGAAAAATTGAAGTCGGCTACACTAAATTAAAGAAAAAGTTTGGCAGTACAGGGGTGTTTTGCTACATGGGTTTAATGCTAATAGCCTTGACGTCGACATTCGTAGTCAGATCAGCGTTGCCGGACCTTTTCTTTCTTTTTTTTTTTTTTGCGGACGCAGACCCTAGACACCGTAGTCTTCAGTTTGCTATGCTTTTCCGAGCAAGCGTCGACATTCGAAATTAGTTTATGTTCGGGACTGCCCAGCTCATTACTCATATGGAGGCCCACAGATGTGTTTATTGCTTTGACGCAGTGACCACCCTATGGGCTCACAAGGTTGCCGATTTTCCTTCGAAAGTGCGCTCCGCGCCTCCACACGCCGTGCGGCGAACTCGACACGTCACTTGGCACCGGAAACGCGCACCGATCACTTTTTTTTTTTTTTTCTACCGGGCAGAGTCGGCGAGTGCCAAAGCCCACCCTGAAACTGACGCGTATAGGCGGTGACCGCCGCGGCTCCGGGGTGTCGCCGGAAGCGCGAGCGTTTGCGCGGGTTTCTCGCGTGATCTACGCCGTCGATGCGGGGAAATAAAGCAAGAAGCGCAACGAGGCTCACATCGCGAAAGCAAAGGTGATGGGAACGACACGGCGTACGAGGAGGGATGCACACGCTGTATAAAGCCGCGCTAAAGCCGCCAACGCCGGACCAAACCGAGCGCTTGTAGAACTGCAGCACATGAGTGAGTCTAGAGTCACGCTCTAGCGACGCCGGATGATGACAAGAAGGAAAGCAAGTCTGCGACTTCGCCGCTTCGTCTTCTTCTTCATCGTCTTCTGATTGTTTTGTATTCTCCCTCTTCTTTGTTTTATTTTTTTTTGGCGTGCTTGTTTCCCTTCTCGCAGCTCGACACGTCTTGCGGTAGAAGATGACTTATCAGGCTCGGTAGTCGAGGATGCATTGCACTCGGTCTGCTGCAAAGAAAAAAAAAAAGAAAAATGATACACATGGTGAGTGGGGGCAGAAAGAAAACAAAGTAAAGAAACAAAAAAAAAAACTGCGATGCGCTGAATTTATGGCGGTGTCGTGTAGGAAATCCAAGCATTGCTCTTGTTTTGCCTTATTTATTTCGCTTATACATTAAACATGACGCGGACCACACCCTGCAGCGATGTGGTGCTGCACAGTTCGACACGTCATTCGTCTCTGCCCGCCGCCGCTGCTACACAGCCCGTCTCGACAAGTCGCGATGCTTTCTAGAGGTGTGGTTGCTCAGTGGCTATGGTGTTGGGCTGCTGAGCACGAGGTCGCGGGATCGAATCCCGGCCACGGCGGCCGCATTTCGATGGGGGCGAAATGCGAAAACACCCGTGTACTTAGATTTAGGTGCACGTTAAAGAACCCCAGGTGGTCCAAATTTCCGGAGTCCCCCACTACGGCGTGCCTCATAATCAGAACTGGTTTTGGCACGTAAAACCCCATAATTTAATTTTTTTTTCTAGAGGTGTGTGCCGTAAGCACTGAGCCGTGTTCGCTCCCAGAAGGCGTTGAAGAAGCTGTGGCATCAAAACTTATACTGCGTTTTGTGCGCTGTTATATGCGCAGGTCATGCGACTAGTGAACAATAATTACAAGGCCGAATGCGCCCATCTACTGTAGTTTATTCGATTAAAAAAAAACTGCAGTGGTGAGGGTGTACGAAAAGGTACCACTATTTTAACCAGGTAGAACTCTTTGCATAAGAGTCTGATCGGAAAAAAGTTTGCTGTCGAATATCATATCACGCGCCCGCGAGTGTCGAACAGAAATTGCTTCTTTTGAACCTTTTCATACACAATAAAATTCATACACAACATTTTCATACACAAAATAAAAGGATAAATGACAAGCAAGGACGTTCACCAGGACTGGGCCTGTTGACTAACTACCCTGCACAAAGGATGAGGACAAGGGAAAAAAAAACTATTAAGAGAACGAGACAAAGTCGTGAATTGATGCGCGCTATGCGCGTCGACGTATTGGAATTCCCCGCACTGTTTCAATGGTGCCGCTCAATCCGGTTGTCTTGAAGATTCGCAGCAGCAATGTTGTGGTTTTCTGCGGCTGTGATATGCGAAACCATGATCCCAAGATCTTGTCGAATGAGAAGGACCTTCCGCCTAGCCTTCTCAGAGCGGTGCGGAGGGCAAGCCCGTCATCTCCGAAGGAAGGGCAGTAGCGTAGCAGGTGTTCTACGGTTTCTTCGCAACCACACGCATTTCAGACGGCGCTATTGGTCGTTGCTCTCAAGAGTTAGCAAGTTTTGGCGAATGCAACGCCCAGGCGTAAGCGACAAAGTAGTGCTTTATGATCTTTTCTAGTGCTTAGAGTAGACACTTTAGACAAGATGGACAAGAGAAGTCGGCGTAGTCTCAGGTTGCCTGCGCTAAGCACTTGAAAATATGTCATGCGAACAAGGCCAAGAGTAAACTCTTTGCAAAGTGCTTCTTCATATCGAGGCAGTTCAAGTAACAGGCTCAGTTGCATTCCTATGGAAAAGTCGAGTGAATGAAAGCGACGGGGTGTGCAATCAAAGGAGTAACGCTTCTGGATCGCCATATTGCGTGCTAACTTGCTTATATGCTGGGCTGCGCCAGTTCTGAATTAAGGTAGAAAAACTGAATCGTGCCCCTTCATCCACTGTTCGAGCAGTTTCACCGGCCACAAGCACTCCTTGCTGGAGCGGGGAGCATACTAGCGTAACAGCTAAGGCTGGGAGATGGTATAAAACAAAGAAAATAATAAAATGGGCGTTTCGACTGCATACGCTCGTTCACGCTCTGTGAACCGAACCTGCGCTGAAACTGGAGAAAGCCTGTGGCCCTTGCCCCGAAAGATCTCCGTGGCGTGCTCTGACGCTGCCGCTGCTGTACACACGCTCTCGGGTCGACTCGAAAAACCTGATTCCCTGCTGCTGTGTTCTTTTTTTGCCCCCTTCGAGACGGAGCCAGTTGCCGAGGCTCGGCTTGTTGCGTGCGACTCTTCTGCACCCGAGCGATTTGCATAGTGTTGTGACACGCGCTGCGATTTGTCAACCGGGACTGCCGCGCGCGGACGCAAGTCTCCGCCACCGCCGCCAGCCGGCCCCTCGTCGGCCACCGCCAGCGAAGCGACGGCTTCCCGCATGACACCGGCTCCATGCGGCGCGGCAGCTGCGAGCTGGTCGCGGCGCTCGCGATCAGCGACATCGACTCCTAGCATCGGTACACGCAGACACACGCTGAACGTTTGTGTGGATGCTTTACGAGTTTCTGTTTTGTAACATGCTGCGCACGTGTTACGGACGTGGTGTAGGTAGGTCGTAGCGATGTCTCCATACTAGCACGATCCGGTGGTACCTGTCGCTGTTACACTTATGTGACAGTCCGGACTAGCACACAATGCAAGCTTGGCTTCGTGCGGCGACGCAGAGCGCTGTAATGGACTGTGTTGCTACGCGACCTGCTACGTTAAAAAAAAGAAAAATAGAAGAGAGATGCAACTCGGAACGAAGATCAGTGCTTGAGCAGGACTTGTTGTTCTGCTTTGCAATGTACAGTACATTCCTTGCGACTGCAGCGATGTAGCTGTTAAGTGTGGCTGAGAGAGAAAGAGTAAAGAAAAAAAAAAGGAAAAGGAGGGAGGTTTACAAGAACTGAAAATCTTGTTTGCTACCCCGCACTGGGGAATGGGGAAGGGGTGGTGAAATGATGAGAACCATGATCTCATTATGAGGTAAGCCGTATATTGGGATGCTCGGGATTAATTATGGTCACCGGGGGTTCTTTAACGTGCACCCAATCCACGTTATAACGAGAGTTTTTGCATTCTGACCCCCCCCCCCCCCCTCGAAGTTCAGCCGCCACTGCCGGGGTTGAACCCCCCCCCCCCCCCAACCCGAGTTCAGTGGCACAATGCCATAGCCACTGGGCTACTGTGACGGGTTAGAGAAGGAAATAGACTGAAAGGGCGTAGCCAAGATAACAGAAGATGACAACCGGTTATGATCACCGCACACTGCCACTGCCCAGGATGACAAGCATCACAATAAAGTGGATGCGCATGCATGCAGTCCTTTGCTGACGCTGTTGGAAGCAGGTGTTCCGGTTACCGTTACCGAAAAGTAACTGCCCAGTTCGCTATGTGGAAAGAGGTAGATGGGCGGAGAAGTAAGCAGATGTGGCAGAGCTAGATCGATCCACACTAAACCATAGCACGCAAGCACTCGCACGGAGTACAAAAAAACGCGCATGATTACTCATGGACACACGAATGCCAACAAGACAGATGTTGAGTGGAATGTGGAGGCTTGAAGTGATCAGCTGTGGTATGGTATGGTATGATAAACTTTATTCAGGTCCTGAAGATCAACCCTTAGGATGACGCAGGCGGCTCCCACGTCGGGACAGTAAGGTTTAACCTTACCGCAGTGTCGTGGGCCTTCTGGACGGCCTGTATCAGCTGTGGTAGAACAAGGAATATATCAGGCGTCAATGTTTCGACAGGGAGACTTGTCTTAGCCTGGGCATGACAAAAACAAGACAAGACCTCTTGTTAGAAGTTGACTACGGAGACATATACCTCGTTTGATCACTGTTTATCAATACACACTCGAAGTTACATACCTGGAGTACTGACCCTTGTGAGAATAGTGACAGAATTAAGAAGGAAGAGATTCTTATCGCGTTATTTGCAGTTTTTTATGCGGAAATATACTACTCGAAGCGAGAACGACGTCTAACAGTTGTTTCGCTTCCTTTGTCGGATATTACAAATGCGTAGAATTTCGCGTCTACTTGACGTTTGGAAAACCGGTAACCGTACAGTTGCGCAGTTCGGTTATCTACAATTATGGTAAACTATAATCAATCTATAGCACTGGTTCGCGTCTTCTTTGAACGCACAAGCTCGTCCCTATACACGTCTTTGGCGGTACCATCAGGTATCTGAAAGAAGTGACGTCACCCCTGGCGTCAATATGGATCATAGAAGAAGCTTCAATTGAGAACAGCTGGGCGCAGCTTCACCAAAAGTGCACAGCAGTGACATCTGTATATGGCGGGATTTGGAAAACCATCCATTCTTACACTTCCGCACTGTCTCTTTGGTAACCAGTGGCCTTCTGGCCGCGTAGCTGGGCTCGACAGATGCGGTTACTGCGCTGCATTCAAGTTGCTGACAGTGGTTCAACGGTAAGCTCGCTCGCTTTACTCTCAGCGAACCCAGTTTTGAATTCTGAGATAACCCAGGCGCGTTTCTGGGATTTTTTGCCTAAGCAATGTAGAACGACCACCATTGCAGCGTCATCTTGAATGGAGGGAGGATCCCATAAGAACTATGGCTATAAATATTCCACCCAACAGCTACGATCGTAGCATGTATTAATTATTATGCTCCTCCTGCGATGAAACAAACGAAATTCTAACCGTCCGTAGCTCCATTTTCTTATGTTTAGTACTTTCACGATGTGCCTCACTCAACGATTGACCCTTTCTCAGATTTCGACGCGTATCATTTACCTTTTAACACACCTGAAACGCAAATGATATGTCACTGCTGTCGCACCCCTAACCTCTCATTCTTCCGTAATCTCTCATTCAGGATTCATCAGCCGCAATTTATGTGTTTACCTACTCTATGAACTTCAAATAGCCAATAAGTTTCTGCTCCGTAATCTGTCTTTTTCCGCGTCGAGACTGGTCCCTTCGATTTTTTAAGACCACGCTGCGCGTTTTATCGCACCTTTACAGAGCGCTGCAAGCTAACCAACCTTACCTGATTTTGCTTGTGCTTTTCATTACAACTGTCCAGAGGTATCGATTTTGTAACCGCCGTAGAACGACCGCGTACTCACTGTATAGTGTATAAGAGAGACGGCACGTAGTACAACAGCGGGAGTAAGAGAAAGAGAGGTCCTTCTAGATATGCACGCCTCTCACGAGCCAAGTGCGTATCTAGCCGCTCCCCCCCCCCCCCCCCCTTCCCCCTTCTTACCTCCCCCCACCTTGCGTTGTGTAAGCCGGGCGTTCGGGCCGGCAAGGTTCATAGGCGCCTCCCCTGCGTGCGCCGACCAGTCTTCCTCCCCTTTAATGGCAATTAATGAACGACCGCCTTCCTGCTCCGGGTCGTGTCTTGCGGCGGCAGCGGCTGCACGTAACCAGCTCGTCCAGCTTGCTACGCGCGCAAGTGCCTATGTGCGTACATGCGTTCGGCCTGCACGCCGTACGCGCGGCGCTCCGATGCCTGCGTCCGAAGGCGGAACTGAGCAGCGCGTGCCTTCTTTCCAAGCCGAGTTTTTTCTGTATCCCTTCGTACGAGAACACCCGCTATCTCAATGAGGTTATATATACTGCTGCGACACCAGTGGACGTGTGCACCATCGCCTGCCGATGACATAGCGTTGGTTGCGCGTTTGTAAACAAGGAAGAAACACTGTGATGCGATAGGGTAGAAAACTGTGCCGTTACAATAGAGAGTTTTGGCGGAGCGTTTACGGTTTTCTCTGCTCAGACCAGTATATGCTATCAATTTGCTCACAACAGCTTAGCGGGAATGGTAGTGCACGTGCGCACAACGTTAATGTCAGCAGCGCAACGTACGGAGCGTTTCCTTCGCTCCGTTTTAATGCCGATTTAGCGGAGCATGAGGGCGGGTCCACTTGCCTTCTCGGTCGTTTCGCAACCAAGCTGATAGCGCGTACCTCGCTCGCTTTTCGGCAAGACACGATTATCAAAAATATGAAGTTTGCGCTGTTCCCTGCAGTGGCTCAGCGCGTGAAATCACAGCGGAGAAGAGCGTAAGTGACGCTATGCTAAAATAATTAAAGATAGCATTGATGCAGATGACATTGATGCATTATGCTCGCCCTTAGCGTTTGCACACCCTCGGCAATTTACCTCCAAAATACGGCTCATAGGCCACGTATGCGCTCAGCCATGCGCACAACCACGCGCAACCACGGCCGAGTTACAGGAGGAGACGCGTGCTCACCTGCCCACAGTGCCGAAGTTGTCCTTTCGGGCACCATACCCAGTTGCACATTCCCAGTGACACAAGTACTCTAATAGTCTGCACAGCAGCCAGCAGCAAGTTGTCTGTTCGTGCATATACCTAGTGGCCCATGTCTGCTCGGCAAGGTGGCAGCCACAACATACCTATGTAGTGGCCTAGAAATGAAAATTATTGACGTATCGCCCCCCACCCCCCTTGTTCACAATAAAAACCAGTGACAGATACACAGCGTATTTAAGTACGCGTTAGTGCCTGACGCAAGCAGCGAGCTTACATCGTCGGAAGTGTCCCGTCATTTCTCTTCAACGTGTTGAAGTTCATGGTTTGAGCGCGCGGGATCTGAATGTGAAGATTTGAAAACTTACGGCTACCCTTAATATTTTCTGTCCTCAGTGCAGAAGGAACTGTCGCACCCAGCAAGAGAGCGTTCTACATCGTCTCCGAGGAAGCAAGCAGCCATTCCGTATATGTCCCAGACAGAAGTGAGTTCATCGCTCGTATCATGCGTTGGTGCGACGTCAAAATTACGCATGTGTCAACATGCAGACTAAGGAACATTCGAGTCAACGTAATACACAAGTTGTCAGGTGAAAATTTTCCCGGTGTAGCCTACGTCATATCTTGCGGCCACTGTGGATACAAGCATATCGGCGAGACAGATGGTTTCAAGATATGAGCCAAACCGCGCGAGTACGACGTTCGAAAATGGCACGTGCCATCGAGTGCCCTTGCTGAACATGCTGAGTCTTAAGACCACGATATTTATGTGCTAAGTGCGTGTGTTTTAACTAAGGAAGACACGCTCAAATCGCGTCTACGTCTGGAATATCTGCACATTGACCATGGCGACCACGTTGAATAGAATGACGGGACACTTCCGACGATATATGCAGTAACTCGCTGCTAGCGTCACGTGCTGAAGTGTACTTGAATACGCTGTGTCTCTGTCACTGGTTTTTGCTGTGAACAAGACTCCCGTAGGGGAGCCGAAATCTCATTAAATTTTAGTTCTTTCTTGGTCGGTGTTTAACTCCGCGTATTTTCAATATGTACTTTCCTGGCCAGATGGATTGCCGTCCAACTTTGGATTTCATGACGCGTCTCTATGGTGGCAATACGGTGTGTTGCTACATTACTTCACTGCTAATCGCATTAACGTCGAGATTCACCGTGAAGCGCTTTCTGCCGGAATTTAGTTTTATTGTGCGAGATCGGCTGACGTTCATCCAAAGTAGCCGAAGTAGCTTAAGAAAGCTGTCGCTTTAATACACGCAAATGGCACATACACATATAGACCCGCACAAACACTCAAAGTTCGTAAAGTTACATTGAGGCCTGTAGTTTTTTATAAAATATCAGAAGTTCTTTCGTAGCGCGCAGTGCGCAAACGAGGTTTCTCCACGGGTCAAAAGTGTTCCGCAGTTTCAAGCTTCAGCGTAGCCTTCAGAGGGTGTCTGCCTGACGTGTAACAATTGTCTCATAAAACATGTGGTCCTCAGGAACATTGCACAGTTAACGCATCGGCGAGTCGAATAAGAGAAGCTAGCATTTTAACTAGTTAGTGTAAGCACCTTCGAGCCTAACTCGCATCACATCACACAGAACACTGTGAACGTCGCACGACAAGACGACTGACGACGTCGACGACTGACGACAAGACGACGTCGCAGACAAGACGACAGAAGTCGTCTTGTCTTTTCTCGAGAACTTCATTTTAATTTATCTCCGTCGGATTGCCATGTGCGGCGCCGGCAAGGCGGTCAGCATGAACATTCCCATGTATGCCAAGTGGCCGGGCAACTGCTGCAATACAATGCTGTGATGCAGTTTGCACAGCTTCGGGTGACACTAATCAGCTCCTGATTAGTATCACTTCGAGTGATTAGTATGATTCTATCAATGGATTCCTGTGAATGAGCGCACCCATTTGTCTACCTATGCCCGGTCTATGCATGGGCCGCTTTCTACTAGGTCCCGTGGATTTTCCCTATTGTGGGGGGGTCAGTGTAATGAGTGATTGAATTGAGAGGACAAAACTATTGGGCACAAGCGTAAATTCCATAGCAGCAATGTCACCTGTCGCAGTGTGTGTGTTGATCTTTAATGGTTCCGTAACGGCAATGTCCCCCATTGTTTCGTTTCAGGTAGTCTAGTGTTCGGCGCGAGCGAATTTTCCACAGAGGATAGTCGGAAAGCGCCCGGCTCTGCAGCTGAGGAACGGTGGTAGGTGGCGCTTCTTTCTCTCTATGTGTCTGCTGCAGCAAAAGTCTGGAGAGGAGTCAGCATTTCGCGATGGAATGCCAAGATATTCACCCAGCAAGAACCCCATAGGGAACCCCAGAAGTCTCAGAAGCGCTGGGGTAGAAAGCGAATGGAAGTATTAACTGGTCAGGCAGTCGAAATAAGCAAGAGGCGTTTAGAGTATTTGTGAAAAAATAGCAGGGAATATATTGATAGAACCGGAGTCGTTACAGGCGTATGCGTAACTGAACAGTACAGCAGGGTTTTAATGAAGAGAGAAAAGATCAATGAGAGTTAGGCAAAATGCCAGACTGCAGTATAGATGTACATATATAACACCTGATTAACTAAAACAGGGTAGGTGACTATTCGTTGCCGCCCCGTTTCGAATGGGACGCCATCAGAAGTCATCATCATTATATGCGCATTGTCTCCTCACTGCTTCCGTCGGTAACCATGGCTGGTGCCCCTGCATTGTGTAATACGTGGTGGGCAACGAGGGAGAGACATATAATTTTATTGATAAGAAACCCAAGTCCAGGCCTGTTGTTTCCTCATTCGACAAGATCGAGGGCCTCTTGATAAGACCGTCCAGGGCCTGTATGCTGTGAAAATACAGGTCCGTTAGCTACTCCTCCGAGGTTGTCCGGCGTTGCGGGGTTGGGATGGAGGCCAGACATGTCATCTTGCATTTCCCACAAAAACGTGGGCATTGTCCAGGAAGCCGCCGCATGCCCGTCAGGTGGGTCGCCGTGTTCGAAGTATTTACACAGTATATACAGAGAACAAACAGGAGTATAGATTCACAGTGTCGTTAACGTCATACAGTTAAGGAGCATGAGCTCTGCTCGAGAAGATGGGATGTACCTGGACTCGAAGATAGGTGTCTTTGAACCCCTAATAGCATACTAACATATAAGTTCTGCGCATTTTCTGTGCGCTTGGACAACTGTGATGTAGCTTTAGTTTGTTTACACTTGCGCCGCCTCGAAGAAAGAGATGATGATGACGACGGCATTCTGGGGTCCCGGGAGTCGCTTTCTGTCCAGTCGGAGCTCTTCCAACGTGTTCCGTCACAATACGCGCTTCCGCAATACGTCATGCCGCTCTTTCTGCCTGCGTCTCTCGCACTGCATACAAAGTAGATAACGTGGAGGACGTTTTCGTTTCACTTGGTTTCACCCACAGCCACCTCCTCTTTTCTCGTTAAACCCTCAGCAGAGGGTCACCGCAGTCGCCAAGACTCGAGCCCGCGGCAATCCTCTCGACTATAGAACAGGGCCGAACATGGATGGCCCTTCCTCACCTGCAGCATATCCTCTATGTGCCGCACATGTAGCATGCGCGGTAACGCACCAACCCAACACGCTGTCGATGAGGTCAAACCATTCGCACTAGCCGCTTATAACACGACCTCGTGAGCACGCAAGGATGCGAGAAAAACAAAACAAAACAAAAAAAATATTTTTCGTCACGAGCGCGTTCTCGCATCCCCCGCGAGTGCGCGCCCTTTTCTTCTTTCATGCCGCGTGGTGCGGTGGGTGCACGTCTTCGCAAAGGGAGGCACCAAATTGCCGCGGCGGACCGCCAATCGATATGCCCCGGTGTTGCGGACGATCTTGCGTCCCGAACGCGGCAAATCGCTCGGCGGCGGCGGCGGCGTCTGTCTGCGGTGCTTCCGCACCCTCCGACCATCGTCCGCACGTGATTCCAAACTTGCATCCGAAACCTTTCTTTCTTTTTACTTTCTTTCTTTCTTTCTTTTTCCCACGACGGGAGGGATAGCCACGCGCTCTTCGTAAGTAAGGAACCGCACGTGCCCGACACCTCTTATAACGGGCATGCGAGATTCGTGTGGCGGCCGTTTTCTTTCAAGCCAACACTTACGGCGACCGTTCCGCACCCCCAGCCCCGTAGAGTTCACGACCGTTGCGGTTTCAGCGGTGCTTGAGAAAAGTTCTACCTGGGAAAAAGGCTCGCAAAGAAGTTGTTAGACTAGAACTGTTCGTATGTATAGAGGTGCTAGCCAATCGTGATGGTGCACATAAATGCGAAGGCGGCTGGCGAATGGCAAACATCACTTGCGAACGAAAAGCTATACGTGGATAGAGCCCCTGGTACGGTACTTACAGAGCTTGTCTTAGCCAAATAAGGCCGGTGTCGTCCGTGATTGGATGAACGAAGGACGATCGTCGCTTTATCCCACCGATCGCTATCGCGTGACCGGATAAGGAGCTAGAAAAATGAGCAAGCGCTCTTACGAAAGAAACGTCTTGTGAAATCAACCTCTGAGCCCATATCCACAAAAAAGTTTGCAAGAGCAGTTGCTAATCAATCGCGACGTTGCAAATATTGTTACTGTTGGCGGTCGACCAATTCCAACCAGATCTTACAAATGAAAACCTTTGTGAAATCGGCCTCTTATTTCGGGTGGCACCTTGGCGAACGTGAAATATGTGCTATATATGTAAGCTGTCTCGTATCGCTCCTGTACGACTGTGACAGGGAAGTGCAGTTGAAGAGGACGGATAACTAAGTGTTATGATGAAATTGAGATGTTTGCAGGCAAAAGATTGGGTCAGCTGGCGTAAGACAGGGGTAATTGGAGGTTGGTGGGAGAGACCACCTGCAGTGGACATAAAACAGAAGGATGATGAGGGCGATGATCGACGACGACGAGGACGACGATGGTCGATGATGATGATGATGATGATATCTATAGTGAATAAGTAAGCCAATAAGAGAGAACATCACGGGGGGAGGTAGCAAATTGGCCTCGGTGAAATGTCTGTATGCCTTCAGCGCATGGACGCACCAGTTCTGAGGAGTAAGTGTTCGAGTGAACATAGTGAGCCTGTTCGCTGATCGACGTGTCTTCCAGATTACAGCAACCGTTCAGAAAATTGCTGTGCACACTGCCATTCTAGACCGCGGTCACGAACTCTTTCACTGTTTTATTGCGATAGCAATTATATGGACACTTCAACCGGATTTCTGCCGTCGGCGTCGCCGTCGCCGTGAGGTTCGGTATAGGTTCCAAGGGCGATAAAATCGTCGCCGCGCGCCGTATGCGCGAGCGAAAGAGCGCGGGGGATGCGCGCTATCACGGAGGGAGAACGCATGGTGGAAAGCATACGCGACTGTCGCCCGAAAGGCCGTGGAGGTATGGGAGGGAGGGAGGCGGGGCCGCGCTGTGCTCCGGCACCAAAGGCGTATCTTGCCACTCAATCTCCCACGCGAAAGTAAGAAACGGGAAAAGAGGGGGGGGGGGGGAGGGGGGGGAGGCAGCTTCTCCTCTGCCAACAACTTCTCCTTTGCCCGACGGTGCCGGTCGCCTGCACCGTCTCTTATCTCCACACGGCTCTGACCTTAGTATGCGCTGTGCATTCGCCGCTCAGTTTCCGTTGAAGCGATAGACCGCGCGAACTTGCGCTTGCTGCCAGCGTTTTGACAGTCGTTGGCTGCGGTCATTCAGTGTGACCTTTTCATGTTTTTCTGTTTGCTTGTGCGCGCTGACACAACGATTGTTAATTCAGTTAGTAAGCCAATGTGTCCAAGTTTATGCAGCCGATAAAACTACTATCCCTACTCCGAATAGCTCTCTACTAATTTGCTATCGCAATCGATGCTTCGCCTTTCGGGCGAAACTGCGACATTTTTTGTGAACGTTTGCGTAAATTAACGCACTCGCGGAACGCGACACGCTTCTTCACGGTAACCTGTTAGTATTGCAGAGGGCCATTAGCTTTTAATGGCATTACTAACGGAACGATGTCGGCCGGATGATCATGTCTCTTCCCTGCTACTAAACATTGGCCTACATGGCGAATATAGAGAAATGAATGTTTGCTTGTAAACGGCACCATGGAACAGGGAGTACAGAGAAGACAGAACGATCAAAGGACAGACAATATATTGTCACGCTGTTAGTGTGTCCTTCGGCGCCGCTTGCAAACTATGCGAAATGAACTATACAGTCCCACAGTATATGTATTTAGAGTCGGAAAAAGAATCTTGGACGACTGGGTCCACATAGTAGGGGAATGCATACTGCATAGTAGCTATATGCGGTACCCGAGGACTCCCACGGGCGGCGCGCGAGTTCCCCCCCTTCCCCCGCGCGCTCTCTCGCTCGTATCGCTCGTGTACGCTTCAGCACGAACGTTCACAGACCGAAGGCCAGTTTAGCCAGGGAAGAAGAGTAGAGGAGATTGCAGGAGAACAGCGGGGGCACGGGAGGGGGGTGGGGGGCAGGGCTTTTCAAGAGAGGCGCGTACACATTTCGCTACCTGTCGTGATAGTCACGTTACACCATGAAGTTGTTCCGGCCCGCGCTCTGCACGAGTTTTGCGTCTGTACGTGCGTGTGTACGCACGCAAGCACACACGCGGCATGCGGCCATCGTATCGCGCGCTTCCCTCTTTGACTCCCGCGAGCCGTTCCTCCCTCCGCGTAGTTGGTTTGCGCCGTCCTTTTGTCTTGCACTGTAAGAACAACGAGCGCGTATTACGAGTGTTGTTGCTGTTCTCGTCGTTTCGTTGTTGATGATGACGTTTCTCTTTTGTTGTTTGCGTTTTGTTGACGATGGACTGCTCGTGCAGGCGGCGAGAAAAAGGGACTCTCGCGCGCCGCTCTCGCGTGCGCAAGAAGCGTTCGGTCCGCGCCGAGACGGGGCTATTACGCGGGTCACGACGCCGATTGGGGCGACCCCTTGATTAAATTTAAGGGCAGCGCGGCTCACGCTGGTGGGACGGCGGCCAGCGAAAGGGGGCGCTACGATCGCTCTGTGTGTGAGGAGAGGCAGGGGTGAGCGGTCCCGGTGCGTGACGATTGCGCTTGTAATGATAGCTCGCTGCGATTTGCTTTAGCGCGCCGCTGCTGTGGCGGTGTGTAGCTGACGAAGACGAAGCACGGATCCCTGTCTATCTGCCGCAGGTGGAGCGATGCGGACAGAGTGAACGAACTTTATGAACGCCGTTGCACTATCCCAAATGTATCTGCTGTCATCAGTTAAGCGGACTAGGGGATGAATAATTGTGAAGTGCAAATCGTCTCGGCGTAAACGAGCCGCCGCTCCTGTCGCGTCTGTCCTAAACACGAGGGCTCATATTAACAAAAATGTTCGTACACTACAACAGTTCGTAAGAGCAGACTCGGCCAATTGCGGTGATAGGCATATCATTAGTGGAGGCGACCGGCCAGTGACAAAAATCACTTGCGAAAAAAAAAAAAAAAGCTTTGTGAATTTAGCCCCAGGTGCTATTAAAATATAGACTTATCGAGCAGTAGCTCAGTCCAGATACCTGGACGTTTGGAGATCGTATCTGCGTTATCAGTATCGATTGTGACAGAGCTGCAGGAAAATCACCAGCTGAGGTTACTTATACATTTAGGATGTCAAGCATCTGCTAATTTCATTAATCGTGGCCTTGTTAAATATTATGTATATACCGCGAAGATTTATACCATTTCATTCTACTGGTGCTAACATAAGGGGCAGAAACTTCGAGATTAACAGAGAAGCTCGGCTACAAGTCAAGGACCGCGCGAAGAGCGATAGAACGAAATATGTTAGGCGTAACGTTAAGAGACAGGAAGTGAGCGGCGTGGATCAGAGAGCGAACGGGGATAGCCGATATTATAGTTGAGATTAAGAAAGAGAAAAAAAATGAAGCTGGGCAGGCCATGTAATGCGTAGGATGGATAACCGGTGAGCCATTAGGGTTACAGGATGGATACCAAGAGAAGCACAGTAGAAGACGGCATAAAATTAGGTGGGGTGATGAAATTAGGAAACGTGCAGGCGCAAGACAGGGGTAATTGGAGATCGCTGGGAGTGGCCTTCGTCCTGCAGTGGCCATAAAAATAGGTTGCTGCTATTGCCGCTGATGATGATCATGATGATGATACACCGCGAACTTAGTTCTTCTATCACTCCTGTACCGTACGCTCTATTAGCTTCAAGACGAATGTTTCGCTTTGGCCGTGACTTCTGGCTTTATAACCTCATTTTCCGCCACATGATCACGCACAACCCGCTATCGGAGTGCACGGATGCCACTCGCTCCGCGTGATTCGCACCTACGAGTCTGTAATTGCGCACAAATAACGCGTGAAGATCGCGCGAACGGCGCCCTGCGTTGCGAATGAAATTGACACGGTGCGGATAAGCGCGCCTCGGAGGTCGTCGTTAAGATTAGGCACCCGCGTACGGCCTTCGCCTTATTTTGGAAAGCAATGCATTGCGATCGCGTGTCAGCGTAAGCGAGTGGGTGCTTCCAAAGGTGCACTTTTGAGGTCCTTTTCACGATCGAGGTCGCACAGACGTCTTTTAAAAGTTTAGCACGCCGAGCAACGGCTCTAGAGTCATCTCCTAACGTTAATCAAGAATTCACTGTAGGGTAGCAAATCGGATGCTCGTCTACTTGAGCTTCCTGAATTTCTTCTCCTTGCTTTCTCTCTCTCTCCCAGGGCGAATTCAGCGGTAGTGCAAGTAGTCGCGCATGGTACTGCATAGCTATAAACTTTGACGTGGTAAGCATGCTGGTTTAGTCCTGTCACAAGATGTGATGTAGGTGGTTGGTACAGGATTGTTAATTGATCGAAACAGATGGTTACTAAAAATAAGTTCGAACACGTTAATAATGCGACGTGGTGCAATCACCGTTGATGCAACCTCGTTGTGCAGTCACACAAAGTGGAGCAGTTCAGTATTGTAGACGCTACCAGCCCGTTCGATCAGTGACGGACGTGGATCGTCAACCGCAGAATTCTCGTCGCCTTCAAGGCGCGCATGTGCCGAGCGAAATATCGCAAAACGCAAGCAAGGGGATGATTTGTTCTCACTGATTTCCCATACGGCGCATTACATTATAGCGCCATAGATATGGCGAGTAATACCCGACCCAGTTACATGATGGCGTCGTGCGACGTGAGGCGTCAAGCAAGTCGTGAAGTGCGGAATAATAGTCATTACTTGATGCTTCTGGCGCGCTCTTCGACACAGGTGCACTGCACTTATGGCACTGCCACTTGACATCGGTCTCCTTACAGGAACAGTGTTTTGAAGAAGCTTGACCGCTGCTATAGCTTCCCACTCGTTGCTCTAAAACGAGGAAATAATCAGCATGTATATGATTTAGCTGTTTGTCGGCATTGTGAAGTGTCGACCGTTTTTAAATTCAGCTTTCTCGTTCATTATGCTTGTGAAACCTGTGGTCTGTGAGAAATATGAGATACCTTTCAGGAGCTAGTTTTACTTCTCTAACGCATCCTAACCCGTTGTCTCTCTCCCTGCGTCTCTGCTTTACCTTTGAATTTGCGCGAGCATGCGCGCTTGCGTGTGTGGTCTGTGTTTCATTACTCTGCACACCAACACTCGTGATCCCTTTTCTGCTCCCTTCTTATCTCCTATTATCTTCAACATGCAAGAAAAGTGTCTGTTTTACTCTCCAGGTAGCAGGGTATCGACGCACTTGGCTATTTGGCATACCAGCATGTATGACTCAATCTCTGCCGGATACGACCCAGTGCGTCAACGCCTCCACTGGCACCGAGGCCATCGTTCTGCAAATAAATGGCACTGGTCCTCACAACACAAGGTGGAGAGCACGCCAAACGCCGGTTAAACAGTGGCTGAACGTCTCTATCGTCCATCTTGTCCTTCTTCTCATAGCCTCGGTGAACGCTCTTCTCTCTTCGCCGTGGTACCATCTTCCACAGATCATCTCGATGTGCCGGTCTGGCACTCTCTCTCCAAGGACGCTAGCGACAAGAAAGAAAAACAGCCAGTGGGAGCGATTCGCTTGCAGCGCAGTGCATGGTACGACGGTGCAGTTCAGCGCAGTTCTACTAGACGCGTTCTTCTTCCTGCATCTTCAGGCTCCCTCGGCTCTATGGGCAGGAGGCTTGAGCTCGGCGCAGTGAGAACGGTTCATTCGTGCAAACCCTAATTGGTGTGGACAAGCGGCACACGCCGATGGAACACACTCGCCACCCTCGAGAATCCCGCAGGGCTTCTTCTCCGACGATGCCCTCGCGATCGTCCACTGCAACGGCGGCGGGGCATGCAGGCAGCCTTCGTGTTTGTATGCGACCTCGGGTCTCGCGCGGAGTGACCCGCGCGGGCAGCCGCCGCCGCAGTCGGTGCGGCACCCCGGAAACCCTATAGGAAGGAGGCGCAGCGCGAGGCTTCTTCTAGGTCGGCCAGTTTTGCCACGCCGCGCGGCTATGAAATATGGTACGCCGCGAGTCCGTCTCTTTGTAATTGGCTCCGCGGCGGCGCTGTACACAGCCATGCGCGAGGATTCTCTCGGCGCCTCGCGCGCGGCTTCCCCTCTTGTGGCCTCGGTTTTGCGGCGCCGACAAGAAAACGCCGCCCAGGAGAAGTTGTTACCCTCGGCTCTGCGAAGAGGCCGGGCGCGCGCAGGTTTTTTGAGACGTGCGCTCCTTCGAAGAGTGGGGGTCTGCCTGCCTGCTTGCCTGCCTGCCGTGATGACTTTGCCGTGGTATATACAGGCGCTAACGGTCGCGCATTAAACCGAATCCGGCTTCGGTTGGGGGCGGTTAGGTCGGCGTGCTCGGAATGGCCGAAGAAGAAAAGGACGGAACGAAATTTGACCTGCACGGCGGTCTGGTTACATGCCGTACAATTGCTTGTAAAAACTTCATTCGGTATTTACTTCATAGGTAGACGTTTAGACGTCGGGACACTTAAGACGAGAGCGCTAGGCACTCATGCTTCCGCACTTCAGTGTCCCTTATAAACATTAGCTTAATAATGCAGTTATTGTAGACCGCGTTGTACTCTTGGCGCTCTTTCCTTTCAGTTGATGTGCAATACATTGACATTTGCATAGGGGCGCGAGAGCACGCCTTCTTTTGAACGTTGTCCGCGGGTAAAAGTAAGTGCATGTGCTGCTGCATTCGCTAGTGCTTTTGAGCACTTGCTCACGTGGGCTCACAATTAACAGTCCAAAAGGTTTCATCACGACACCCTCTCTTTGGAAATATTTATACAGACAAACTTCGTCAACAAGTCTGTTTACTCCGCTCTTTCGAACGATTTCGATTGGACTTTCGAACGCTTCATTTCGAAAGCGTCCGCGGTCTGGCTAGCACGATGACCGCTATACATTATGAAATGAAATGGATATGTTGTCATCATAAAGGACGAACAAGCAACCCAGCCTTAAACATTGCATGCACTGCTTCGCCGAGGGCCGGTATACAGGCGCCACGGAGGTGTATACACCTCATGCCCGCGCCGTCCCCGCTCGGTCCGTTCATCTTTCTTGAATTCTCCGTGTGCGCGCGGCGATCCTGGTTCAGGAACTCGGCTGAACCCTGCAGGGCCTAGGAAGTGGGCAGGAGGGCCCGCTTGTACGTCCTCTCCGTTTCTCGGCTGTTTCTTCTTGTTCATCTCTGCCGTCTTCTTGCGCAACCTCATGAGCGTAGACGCGGATGGGGCCACGCACGCGCGCGTCTTAGCGCGCCAGCAGCGGCCATTGACGACGCCGGGAGAGGCGATCCCGATGACCCAGCGCTTTGGCGGGGCTAATGATGCTCCTCCACGCGCCCCATTAATTCATGCTCTCGGCGTAACCTCGCGGGGGTGATCACGCCCACTATACGGCTGCGCCGCCGCCGCCGCCGCCGTGGGGACCTGTCGGTGCTCGTTTCTAGCCGGTACGTCACGGACTCGCGCGCACTGCCCTCAGGCTGCTGATGTTGCTTCTGCTGTTCGCTGCACGAGTACAGAGGTGTATATACGGTCACCAAGAACAGGCTCCTCCAGACGCAACAGGCCTGTCTTCAATGACCGTGTACATACGTTTATATGAACTCCGTGATTAGCGAATTATAGCCGCGTCACACGGGGAGTTGCGTATACGACATTGAATCTGCGGCTTGAGAACGTTCATTTAGTCATGTTCTACTTAGGCAACAACTTGAAAGCCCTGCTTCGCGCATCGAGCTGATCTGATCAGAATGATATTGTTACGCAGTGCGGCGGAGTATAGGTGCACGGTCTGCGATCTTGTCTCTATGCTGCTTCATTCATCCTGTAGATAAAAACGATCTAGTCTGTAACAATTTAGGTGGAGGTGCTAGGTAATCACTCTGGACAACCTTATTCTACGCACCATGAGACGAAGCCGGCGCTTGGTCGGACTACCACCTGAAGATACGGACGAACGACCCGCAAGCAGCTAGCGGCAGCCATGACACAAGCATAATACAGATGACTGCCAGCGTAAAGGGCAAGCCATCTGCTGAAGGTCTGAGCGAGAACCGCCACAACAATATCGTTAAATGATTAAAAATATAGTTAAATAATGGTGGCTCGCGACCTATCTGGCGAAATGAGTAGCGGGAAGGGCTAACTGTGAAGCTCGCCAAGGAAGCATCACTTTTACTCACAGTAAAAGCTTCGCACGTGAAGCTAGAGTATAAAGCAGTGAGCAAAACCAAACCTGTATAAGTAAATTAAGGTACAAGAATGTGAATGCCATGAATGTGCCTTGGAATAAAACAGGAGGGGGGGGGGGGGGGCAAGTCTACATCTGGGAACACCTATATGCGCCATAGAACTGAGTTTACACAAAAATGTCAAACATATTTTAAAAGAGGACGCTGAGCCCGAAAAATATCAAGTAGAGCGTGCACAATACATTTCACGCGTATGGGGAGTATACGTGCGTGACCTCGGAATTTTATTGGAGGAGTCAGTTACAGACGAGGTTCAGCGGAGGGTCGAAGTGCGAGTCGACAACCTGAATTGCACGGACTGTGGGAACTCATGCGCCTCGCAGAATAGAGGTCGTTTCAGCGCCAAGTACTCACAGACTTAAACCGTATAAACGGTCTAAACCAATTCTTAAGCATCCCAAAACCTTTATTGGACCTCAACAGCACTACACTACATCATGCAGAATAATTAAGCACCGAAAATCGCCGTGGGTCGCCCCGATATTGCACTGACGCATCTTGGAGAGGTATGCTCGACTAGAGCACTGCACGGGCTCGGGCTTACCCGAAAGCCCGGGCCCGGCCCGGCCCGTGGGCCGGGCCGGGCCGGGTAGACGAGTTTTTTCACGGGCTCGGGCCGGGCTCGGGCACGGCGTATGCTTTTTGACCCGGGCCTGGGCCGGGCTCGGGTATTTTGACGCGGGCCCGGGCCGGGCTCCGGCTTTCTACGAGTTATTCTCGGGTTTCTCAACTCTGAAAAACATGTATTTTTCGGTCTCGGGCCGGGTTCGGGCCGGTTTCGAGTCGGGCTCGGGCCGGGCTCGGGCTTAAGGTAAAGGGGTGGCGGGCCGGGCCGGGCGGGTAACGTAGATTATTTGGGCCCGGGTCTCGCCATAAAAGTTTTTATCGGGCTCGGGCGGGCCGCCCAATGTAAAAACGGGCCCGGGCCGGGACCGGGCCGGGCCCGGGCCACAAAAATTGGCCCGTGCAGTGCTCTATGCTCGACAGATGCAGTTATGCTGTTGGCGGTTTCGCGTCGTTGTGTTCAGGGGGCGTTAGGTACCCACGCAGCGTTCTGCATTCTCACATGCAGAGGACGTGGAAGAGGCAGTGGTACAAAATGGAAACAGGTTACTTGTTTTCCTATTTTGTCCCCTCGCACTGTGAATTATGTCGTTATGTGTCGTTCTTTGCATGTCAGTAAATGTCTATAGCGTTGTATATACTTACATTGGCGTTTTATATATAACACAGTGTCGTGAAATGTTGCATAGCGTCCGCCAGCTATTCGAATACACGGCGTTCAGAAGTATCGTAAAAGACGGACGTAGTTTCTTTCTTTCTTTCTTTCTTTCTTTTCTTAAACTTATTTAATTGGCAATGTGATGTGCCATTATTTCTAAAAATCATCAAACTTGAAAAACCCAATCGATATTGATAACGCCGCTGTGACATGAGGCACAAGAAAAATCTAACGCCAAATGACACAGCAGGTATTCTCTCTGCCTCAATTTTTAACGCACTCGAAAATCACATCATCCCTTTTTTTTTCCACCTGATGAAGCTGGACCACTCCACCGCAAGAGCTACACCCAACACTGGCCACTGTTGATGCTCCACATGAAACATGTTACGAAGTGCGGCCATATAGACTGACCATCAAGATCGGTGACCCATGCTGGACTCCGTCAGCGACGACTCGGGCTAAGCGTTGCTCAAAAATAAGTTTCTATTTCTCTCTTCAGATCCTTCATTAATTTGATGCCAAACAAATTTGTCACCACCGTCGTCAGCGGCAATATTGTATAGACGGTTTCAGTGTTTACAAACAATCCTCGCTTGCCGCTGATTGGTTGCCCCATCGAAACTTCCGGCAGGAGAGCTAGAAGCACTTCCGGCTATGTTGTTTGAAGGCATGCGCGACGTGAGGCCGGCGTGTCGATGTTTGCACTGCTTGGTGGAATCTGTGATGAGCTGATTCTACATCGTGAATATTGTGGAGATGAAGAGCGACTACTTTAAGGCGCTTAGCACCGAAGCAAAAGATCGGTATCGCCAAAAGCTGATGTTTAGAGACAGAGAGCTGCCCGATCCGCTGGACGATGATGTCGTGCGATTTTAGTTTTTGCCGGACTCCAAACACCTTTCCTCAGTTACAACCCCGGAGCAACAAGCGGAGCATCTATAGTGACGACATGCAATGAACGCAGACTATTGTCTTCAAGGCAGGTAATGGGACTGCCGAAAACTAGAAAAATTTTAATGGTACTTTTTCTTCTTTCTGGGGTTTTACGTGCCAAAACCAGTTCTGATTATGAGGCTCGCCGTATTGGATGGTTCCGGATTAATTTTGACCACCTGGAGTTCTTTAACGTGCCTACAACACAAGCACACGGGCGCTTTTGCATTTCGCAATGGCACTTTTATTGCTGCAAGATGGAGGATGAAGTGGTAAGCTGTGCATGTGTACATGCACATGTTTTCTGCGTCATATGCCTTGTTTCTGCTTTTCAATATGCATTCAAATAACTGTACATTCTCAAAAGTGATTTAGTGCAAGAAGCCTAGGTCGACTGAAATGGAACTAACTTAAATGCTCACGAATTTACCACACTTCTAACAAAATGAAACCTGTAGTGTTGGGCACGAGATTGCAATCCATAATTGGCCTCCGTTAATTCGTAAATGCTTTTAGAATGTGGCCGAAACTTCCTACATGCATGCACGGAAATCGCTAACTTTTCTGCGATTCTGCGAATGCTCACATGCCGCCGCGGTGGCTCAGCGGCTACGGTGCCCGGTTGCTGACCCGAAAGACGCCGTTTGGGCCCCGGCTGTCGCATTTTGATCGAGGCGAAATGCTAGAGGTCCGCGTACTGTGCGATGTCAGTGCACGTTAAAGAACCACAGGTGATCTAAATTATCCGGAGCCCTCCACTGCGGCGTCCGTCATAGCCCGAGTCGCTTTGGTACGTTATAAACATGATAAACCAATGCGCACATGTACCTAGGTAGTAAAGCTGCAGAAGTGCACTTGTGCCCCAGATACGAAAAACATTAAAACAAAACGGCGACAGCACGGCACCCGCTAAACAATTTTGACTCATGTTCGTAGCATGGCGATCCACACCGAGACAAGAAACTGAACGAGCGGGCAAACTCGGGGCGAGAGTCGAGCTGCTCTCGCATGAGTTACACGACATACGGCCAGAACAATCGTGCAGTAGCACTTTTATTATTCAGCTTTATAGCAGTCCGGCTACTCCACGTAGTAACGTACCTTGGATGAAGCGAGCAGAGCAAATCTGGGAGTTCTTGGTAGGCTCCCAGATTTGAAAAACACCGTTGACGAGTAAACGTAATGAAAACAGTCGATGCTCCAAGAGCTACTCGCCGTCACGCAACACACTGAATGCCACAAGTCGCACTTATATCGATATATCCGAAAAATAGCGCAGAATATGAGCAGGACGAGCGCGCGAGCGAACAAATACAGCAAAAACGAGCAAAAGGAACGGCTACCGGAAGTTTCCTAGGGGCGCCGGATGCCGGCGCACAGCGTTGCCAGAGCGCGGTGGCGCTGGATGAAACCGTCTATAACCGAAAGTAACCAGTTGTCTAAAACATTCGCCGACGATTACGATACTCCCTAATGCAAAATTTCAGCGCAGCTCTGTACATGTTTTCATTTCACGATATATTGGCTGGCGTTCACAAACTGTCTCGTGCGGCGCGTTGCAAACGGAGCGAAGTGGGGCCCAACTGCCTGGCTAATCGGGAGATCGCGAGAGGCAGAGCGGAGGTGACGCGTAGGCGCGATCTACAGCAGCCGCCGCAGACAGACCTTCGCTCATGCAGCGCTTTGTTTCCATATATTGTATCGTTGGCGTCGTCGGTGAACAGAGGACGCGTATTACACTGGCGCCATCTTGTAGCCATCGTCGCCGCAGAGCCCTTCTTGCGCGGCGCTACATTCTTCTTCTCACGCTTTCGCCATTCCGCTTTCCACTTCGTGCTGTCTTCGCTATCGCCGTCTTTCAAGTTCCGTTGCGTTCGCTTTCATCTCTCGCTGTACTCATTCGCTCGGTTACGCCGAGGGCGCCGACGCTCACCGCAACAACGGGCGCCTATGAGCTGTGCTATAACATGTATCGCATTTATCTATTTCGCCCTCGTTTCATTCCTGAGGTTGCTTTAAATGACGTAGTATGTGTTGTTCGAGTCCACATTAACACAGTTGATTTTCGGGAATCACAACTTGGTCGAGCAGCATCGAAAGCGGCCATCATCGCCGTACTCATATATCCCTATGAACAACAATGCAGCAGACGTGATGTTACAAATGCTCGCAAATTATTTTCCGTGCTGTTTACTTCGTCTAAAGCACCGTCGCAAAATGTAAGCTAAATGGTCCAAGTGCCTGACGCCTGATTCTACCAGACGCATACGAATCTAGTTTTTCAGTGAGCACCGAGTACAGGGTCTCCGAGCGAAGCGTGTTAATTCAGGTCGACGTTCCACTGCAAATTGGCCCAAGTGAGCAGTAAATGGGCCCGTGTGGTAGCGGTATCATCGATACAATTCTGTGTGGCAATTGAGCTATGCTGCCTCTTGGCAGGCTTATTCGGCGATGAAATGATATCCATACCACCTGCACGCGTCTGTTGGCGCGGCGTGAGTTTCTCTCATCTGATAACGCGATTCGCGATTCATCTCTTTCGTGGCCAATTAGGGGCGTTAAGACAGACGTGATAAGAAGCGGCGCATTAAGTTACGCGTCCCCTTCGGTCAGCTTTACAACCGACCCCCTGTGTTCTGTGCGCTGAAAGCGTGGAGGCTCCCTGTTTACGAGAGCAAATTAATGAGCGTATCTTTATTTTGTGCGTGTGCATTAGTGACCTGGGGGTCACAAGTTCGTACCCTGGGAGGCGGTCGCAAATTTGAAAGGGGCCGGGCTCGCTGACCCAGCGATACGAACAGCTCATTAGGATTTATGCACACCTCTCGGCGAACGTGTCCAGCGAAGGGGGCTGTCTTCGTTCATTAGTGTGCGCACACGACGACTACACCGAGAGGCAAATTTCGGGCGGACGTGAATGCACTTTAATAACCACCATTGTGCTTGGTTTGTTGAACATACATAGGGTCAAATCAAGCTCAACAATCGCAAGAACGCAAAGAAGAGAGGTGTCCTTTCCTTCCATACCTCCGTAATCCAAGTTTGCCATCTCGCTTCGACAACCAGAATCGCTACCTATCTGTTCCCCGTCAGCTACTTTAAAGTCGCCAGAACGGGTGCTAATGAATGCTAGAAATAGTCGAGAAATGCTAAAAAAGTGAGAACTATAATTTTGTATTATTCGATCGTGACTCAATTGGCAAGTATGCATGGTGGAAAAACAACGCAAAACACCAAATACTCATATGCCCCTTGAGCAACGTGCACTTTGAAGCCATACGTACTAAGGGCATCGGTATCGCACAGCTTTGGTGCTTGGCAATTTGTACGGGTTTTTGGATGCCAAGTAGGCACTGGAAGTGGTGACGTGTGCGCATGTACTTCGGAAGCCACATCAGGCAATATGCTATAATGGACAAACCGGTGCACGAAGCGCAAAAAGATTCCCCACGTTGGGTATGTGCCACTTGTGCAGAGGAACAATAACAACAATTGACCCATTATTTGAGGAACAAGCATAACATATAAGTGACATTACTGCTTTGTCTTCTACATTGTTGTTCTTTTTAACGAGCTGATCTCGTGGTGGTGGTGTTGTCCTTTCATCACGTATACATGAAGAGACTTGTGTGGTTTTCTTCACTCATGTGACCATGTTATAGTTAATGGACCGTGTTATTGGTGCTGGTGCCCGTAGACGAGACAACATCTGCACGCTCGAGTTGGTTTGTGTATCGTGTTTTGTTTTCTTTCTTTTTTTTTTTTGCAAGTTTTTCTTCTTTCTCTTTAATCGTTTTTTTTTCTTGCGTAACGAATCTGGAATTTTTGGATAGCCGGCTTTGACGTAGCCTACTTTCCTTTGCTTCTACATCTAAATAATAGTAATAATAATGAAAAACACATGTACAGGGTGCGGTGTACGTCGTGAGAGCCTGCTGCTATCGCAGTACATGAGTTCAGGGTCGGGGCAGTCACTGGTCTCCGGCGAAGTTTTAGCTTGCCTCCCGAAAGTGGCCAGTAAGTCTTGTCAGTACACTATGTAAAAAGAACACAGCCCTTCGAAACTATAACGTATTGCAACGCGTCAAGAAGGAGGGAATAGCGGACCTTGTATTCGATAGCGCCGTTAACTGTTGAAGCTCTTAAATTTCCCAGTAAAATAACGTTTATCGACTGATTACGCACATAACAATTTGATTGTTGGTGTATGATCTGCTTGTTTGTGGAGCTCCGTACTCCGAATTCGAGGCAAACCTATGGACGATACAAATGATGATCGGGTAAGTTGCATCTGTTGCGAGTACGATATGCGCATATTGGTGTCCTCAGTTTTTAACGAGCCTTTAACCTTTAACCTTTTTAACCTTTTCAAAGGGTGCCTATTCGCGTCTACGGCCACGTCCTCAAATATAGTGCGTAGGCGCTCCAGTAAAAAAGGAAGCAATGCTTAGCTGATCCCAGCAAGTGGACATTTAAACCCATGTACCTCTTAACGTACCAAACCGTATTACTACCTCATCAACAACGTCACGCCACCAATTTAACCAATCGCTTGTCCTTGCCATGATATTTGTAGGAATGGACCTCTCGTACTCGTACTAAACATTTTCCAAACCAACTAACCCCACCGACGCAACTGCGCCGGTTTCCGAATGCTCCAACTTTGCTTCGCCGCACTACACCGCAATTCCGCGGGTGAGCATGCACTGCCGTCAGTGTCGGGCCATGGCCGTTTTCTTCTTTCATTCTTTCTTTTATCCCCCTATCTCACAAACGTTCCAGTCCACCAGTCGCCGTACGTCAAAGACAAAAGAAGCACGTCGCCATCAACACGGTCGCACTTAATGAATATATCTAGTGTACTTGCGCTGCGCAATTGCTTGCGTAGATTGCGAGTGAAGCCCGGCATTATAGGGAGGAGCGTGGGCTGCTACCCACCTCTTGTTAACTAAAGAGTACGCTTCGTCGTATCGCCGTCAATTCCAGAGGAGGTGGGACGTCCTGCACTTCCTCGGCTGTTTCTATTCGTGGCGACGAAACGTCAAGACACGCTGTGGCCGCCTCTGCACAAACGTCCCCGTGAAGGAAAAACACCGAATCAAAACACAGTCAAAAGAAAAACCATTTGCGGACCTCGACACAGAGCCCGTACCCATCGCCCCATGGCGCAAATTCATCAATCAGACCGTGCGCTGTGAGGTTTCTTATCTGCAGTGACGGTACGCAGAACTAGCCATGCTTAAAATTTACGCCCACCCTCCACAACAACCTCGCGAGTACCGCGCACCGTGAGACAGCAGCCCGAGCCCCTGCTCCATTCACTTAGCGACGTGTTCGAGAAGAAAGGCTTTGCAGATAACGCAGGGACAGTTTGGGCGAGCGCTTTCAATAAGGAAAAGAAAGCGTGAGAGATTCGGTAATACAAGAAGAAGATGCAGGAACACCGAGAGAAAGAGCAGTACACACGAAGTTTGTAAATCAGTTGTTTTGTGGGTTACTTCTCACAGCTGTCAACTGCGAGTTTTTCTTGAAGTGTTGTTTGAGTAATTAAATACAATCTACAGTATACGAACGCTCACCGATAGATATGAAGGAATTCTTGGAAATAAGTATGAAATCTATTCCACCAGTCCTCTTATTTTCTTCTAGTCAAGGGTGTTGCGCAACCCGTACACAAGCCTAATCCCCGTTTTTTTTTTTTTTTTTTTTTTTGACTGTGGAAAAAGTTGGTGTTGACGGTGCGCCAACCTGAATGGATATTTTCTTTTCAGGCTGGTTAATTTTCCTTGATCATGCGCTAACTTAAGTTTCCATCAGCCGAATTCATCAACCCTAGAAATAGGCATATAGCAAGCAGCGCTGAGTGATGTTATGACCTACACATTTACAAAAAAAGAAATCTCTATTTGAACGCAGACTGAGTGTTTATCATATTGATGTAGTGTGTTCATTTCTTTTAAAGCTGTAACATTTCGTATCGTAGACACGTTAACCAACTCTTCTTAGAACTCTGCGCTCCGCTCATGGTGATTGACGTCATTGCCAACCCTCGTTCGTACGCTAATGCAGGAAACGACACAATGCAAGCACCTTTACGTCTTACGCCCACCTGTGGTTGCAGCTACACATACGGCGAGTTTGTCGTTTGTTCGGGCTTTCTTCTCGTTTGTCCTTTATCATCACGCACCTACTACTGATAAGAACATAAAGGGGCAAGCCGCAGATCTGGTCCTTCAAGGAGAAATGACAGATAGATGCCAGCGGAAACGCGGGGTTTCTTTCTCGTAGACGCGCATTTCTCGGTACTCCGAGTGAGCACGAGGAATTAGGTTCCCCCGGAGGCTGCGGCTGTTGAGGAACTTGCGTGTGCGCTCGAGGACGTCGGTGAGAGCGACAAAATCGAGAGTCAGGACGATGTCAGCCCAAACGACGTGCACGTAGGACAGGAGTAGTACCTGAGGAACAGTGAGGGAACACAAAACAAAACGTGAATAAAAGCGGAGATGCACGAGAGAGGGCGAGGAGGAAGAAAAAGAAGAAAGCACGAATAGGTGGACGCAGTGAAGCCTTGCATCGTGGGTGACAAGAGAACGCTTGGACGCTCGTCTGTGGAAAAATATGCGAAGTAAACGACATCGGCTGACAAGCGGCGGTAATTTATGATGCCCCGTAATGAACGAAAAGTGGAGGACGCGCGAGGACACAGCAGGGCGACGCACGCCACGGTCCTCAGCTAGGCCTCTTCCTGCCTCCTCTCTCTCTTCCTCTAGAGCCTCGTGGAACACTTGTTTTCGTCAACTTTTCTTCTTGTCATCTGTTCATTTTCTTTTTGGGAAGAGTGGAGGTTCCACTGCTGCGTACGCCCTTGGCTATATCTGAGATTCCTGCCACATGCGGGCTGGCTTTTTTCCTGGCTTTTTCTTCTTTCTTTTTTCGTATCTCGCGCTTTCCTTTTTTTCTTTTTTACCGCGTGCAGCGGTGCACTTAGACGAGATTTCGTCCCTAATTCTACAGTCACTTTCATTCGTTACGGGCACATGGTTGCATCCGAAGCTACCGCTTCATGCTCTACCAGCGAGTTCGCGCGGAGGGACAACGCTAGCTTGCAAGCTTTGCGCCAAGTATGGGTTCACGGCAGCGCGGAGGCAGATGTTGTTGCCGCCTCGAAGCGTGGCTCATACCATTGAGCGATAAATAGTATTGGTCACAGAAAAGGAGATTAAAACAAGCAAAAAAAATAAAGAAAAGAAAAAAAAAAACTGTCAGCCCTTCCACAGGGGTGGAGATGGAAGACCAGACCTACCATGCCACTTCTTTCTTTCTTAATAATTTTATTATCCATGTTGTTTACGTTGTTTTTCGCAATTTTTAATCATCACCTCTGCCATCTTTATATTTGATGTTGTAACGTTTTATGAGTTTTTTGCAATCTGTCTGGTTATGGCATTGTTATCAAGTGCGCGGCCTTAAAATAAACTTCGATAAAGTTTTCACATCTCCGCTTAGGACAGCCGTCTTTTATTTTCGCCCCAACTAAATTCAACCGCCTCCATTTTTATTTGCGTATCACCCTTCACATATTTTTTTTTGTAATCCACCATGTCATGCTATTCTGTACACTCTTTAACTGTTTAGCGATACTTTTTCTGAGACCGGACTTCGAGTACACATACAAGCTCAAGAATATACGTATACGGACCGCAGCTCGGATATATACGTATATATATATACCACCTGAAAACATAGTATACGAACCAGAAATGTCTCAAGGAACGAAGATTCTAACATGACACATCCATACCTTGCGCACAACACGTGCTGCCCACCTCCCCCCTTCTTTTTAAAGCGAAGCTTTATATGGCTAGGCGAAACGAAAAATTGGCAGCCGATCCACGAAGTGAATGCTGATGATGGAGCGAAGCTCCTTGGACGATTACGGCTGCTGCTCGAGCTTTCGCTTTGGGGTCTTGCGGCCGTTTCCGGCGTGCTGCTGCTTCTCGTGCTCGTAGCTCGGGGTTAGCTTCGCGGCGTTGCCGTTGGGCTGCCGCGCCTCGTTCTCGAAGTGTAGGATCAGAGTCACGACGTTTGCGCTTACGTTCGCGCTCCTCCATACTGAAGTGCCAAAAGTGTCGCGACAGCGGCGCGGCGCCGGCGCAACACCTGCGCGCGCTCTGCGAATGGTTCTGCGCATGACGTCGTGCGCTTGCTCGGAGAGGAGTTTCGGAGCGGCCAAGAGCGGCGCCGGCGCAGCGCAACACCTGTGCGCGGTCGGTATGCGCGCTGCGTGCGCGACGGGGAGCTACGACGACGACGGCGACAACGGACATCGTGAGAGCCTAAGGAGCTTCCCTCCTAAAAAGCGCCTGTCCGTCGCCTGTCCCCAGAAAACTATCATCATCAGCATTGGCTCGAGCGTCGTCGTCTTCTTCTGCAGCAGCCTCGTTGGTGCCCCTTCGGTTGCGCTCGCGCTCGACACGCGCTCGTGCCACTGCTCCCGCGTTCGTCGTCGTCTTCTACTTCCACAACTGGCTCCGTTGCCGCTCATCATTCCAGCGTAGAATTTCGCTTCTCTTCTGTCGTCGTTATGTGGAGGCCGCGTTTACGGGGGTATGAGCCATTCGTTGTCTTATGTGACGAACAGATTTAATTTTGACGCAATTTAATTTTGAAGAATCGCAAGTGGCAATGGCGGGCGAATTCTGCTAACCACGCCGCCGAGCAAACTCGGGCATCGAACGCAAGCTGCCAATGGCGGACTGGGCGCATACCGTTAGTGACGTCATTCTCTCTGTCGCAGTCGAACGTGTGTGTAACCTCATAATTGAGAAATACTTTAATGAACCATCCGGATTAACCCAGTGATTAACACCGGGGCTACACGTTTCAGCTTCGCTGGTTAACGATCTTCACAGAGTGGAAGGGCCGACGAATTTTTTTTTCGCTCTGCCACTTACCAGCACTGCATTTTTCTGTACTGCTGAATAGTGTCGCATCATGCAATTCGGCTTAACATTTGAGAATATATACCTCGAAATCGATTTTAAGCTCAGCACATTTGCCAAATATTACTGCTCGACTACAGTTTCGAAAATTGGGTAATGTGCCCTACTTTAAATAATAAAGTTAAGTAGCGACAGTTTGTTCAGTAGCTAGCGTCATGCACACCGCAGTTGACCATACAAGTTGTCCTGACGAAGACTAGTCCTCTGGTCCAAACGCTGGCTCCAGTCTGGGACATCCCACGTTCGACCATTGCTGATTACTGCCTGGTATACAATTATGACAGTGTTGGTACTGGACTCTAGACTCTAGCATGCACAGTTGGACTTCATTGCACTTTTGGAAGGGCGCTTTTGTGTGCTTCTACAACAGATGTTGATTTAGCGTACGATAAGTAAAAAAACAAAAAAAAAAACAAACTCCGGATTTTACGGCATGTAGCGCGGCTTCAAATTGACGACATTGGCTCACCGCCCCAGTGAAGTTAGTAGGCTACCGGAGTAAATTTGTGATAGCACGGCGCCGCTATAAAACACACAGGAAAGTCCTGTTGAATTAAGAATGCGAGCGCGTGGTGACAAGATATGTGCGCCGAGGGGAGGTCCGTTACACAAGAACCGGTTTCGATTCATTAGCGCTGAATAATTGCGACCGAATTGATGGTTTTATTACGTCGTGAGTCGTTTGCAACGCATAAGCAATTAGTTGCTCCGTCTTGTTTGGAATTTCTAATGACGGCGTTCGGTCGCCGTTACAGGGAGGGAGGTCACTCTGCTCACGAGCTCGCTTGGCTTGGCTTCCTTGGCTCGGCAGAATGATGTCGTGACCCGAGACCAAAACCTTAGCTAAGTGAACCATGCTTTTTTTTCCTTGTTATTACGAGTTCAAAATCCATTATCAGTTAACTTCGGAAAGCCATTACTGGTTAACCTAATGAGAGGAGCCTTGCTTGCGTTATTTATACCTGTTTGCTTAGGCCCCTTGCAATCTCTCCTTACAGAGCTTGTTGAAATGCAGCGCAAGTTTGTGTAAGTGAGTGTGCAGATACACAAGACGCATTTACGTGGAGACGCGTTCACGAATGTAATTTTCTATCGGGAGAAGTGCACGATCCTGTCTCTTAAACTGCAGTTTGCAGGGCTCACTTTGAACTGGCTGCAGCTTGCTGGCTCACATCGGGCTTCAAGCTCCGTCTGTCACGTTATCGCTTTGGTACAGTTTGTCTGTGCAGCATTGTGCCAAAATATTTTGCCTCCCTTTGCCCGTCCTTGGCCCTTGCGGTGACGTGTGTTTGAGTAAAGCTATATGGTTCCGAGACTCTTGCTGACCTCATTCCCCCACCAGACCTGAGAGCGACACGAGCGCTTCTTTAACACTTCTACAGCACTTGCTCATATTGTACTATCAGCGTAAAAATTGGTATCGAACGCAGAATTCAGAGCTAGTAGTCGCCAAGTTCTGGAAGCAGGAATTGATTTGGAATAGCCGACTTTGCACTGGAGGAGTCGACGTCTGCATAGCAAGTTAATTACTCCTTCCTTTCCCTTCTAATTACTCCTTCTATACTCCTTCGTGTGTGGTGGGGTGTGCCGTTGCAAACATGCACTACACTCATTTTAAGATTGTGGCTAGTATCATCTCCAACCAATCTGCTTTGCCCGTAGCGATATAATGCTTACATCTACTCTCGATTACGGGAGAGCCAGCATTTCATGTCGTTGTCATTCCTGTAAGAGCTGAAAGCAACCGAGCAACGACGTGCACTTGGCTAAACGAGCCATCGCAGAACGCGACGGTAAAGAGAGATAAGCTACCGAACTGCGTATACCACCTGCGAGTGCCACATCTCGACAGAGTACACGCACGCGCTTTCGAAGTGTGGCTCATGGCGAAACCCGGTTTTATCATCTTTTTGTGTGTGTCTTGTTTGTATTGCTACTACCTTTTTTTTCTTTGTGAATCTATACGCTGGTGGCGTGTCGGTTTTGGTCCGGGCAAGGTTTTTCACACGCGGCAGTGACGTTTTTTATTTATTATTTTTTTCTTCTCCGCGACCGACGATTCACACGAATGCACTCGCCTCGGCGCCACCACCGCCTTGTCGCCCAGCCGTCGCGCCTGCGACGTCATCAGCGTCGGGGGTGCCGACGTTTCTCCAGGAGGACCTCGCTTTCCTGTTGCGACTTTTCTAGGCTTTCATCAGGGTGTGTCTAGCTCTCACTCGCTCGCTCACTGTACACCCATGTCGTTTTCCAGCGCTCCGCGAGTGTTTTTCTTTAACGAATTTTATATAGATTTCCTTTTTTTTCTCATTTTCGTTTTCACCTCGTTGCAGACGCGCATGCATGGTAGGACGCATATGCGTGCGTAACTGTGTATATGTGAGTTTGCGCGTGTGTATGTGTGTGCGTGCACGCGTGTGTGCGCGCGCGCGTTCGCGCTTGTGTATGTTTATTTGTGTGTGTGTTTGGCGTCGCTCCTACCCCCATCCCTCGGTGCGAATATTCCATCTCGAGTGCGTTTAGCAGCGTTTTATCTTTTTTTTTTTTTTTTTTTTTTGAACGAAGCGCTCGCGGTGGCAAGCGGGCTGTCTCATGTGCTGCTTTTCGCTTCTCGTGTCGCCGTGTCCCGCAGGGGGGAAACAAGCGATGAATAAAAAAAAAAAAAAAAAAGGGGGAGGGGGAGAAATAAATAAAGAAAGAAGAATCTGCGCGCCTGCGGCTCTGTCTTCGTGACTATTTCTTTCGTGCGGTTTTCCTCAGAGTTTCGTTTTCGAGACCCGCAGGGGTCAAGTCGTATATCTCGCAGCTTTCCTACCGAAACAGGACGCGCGCCACGTAGGGCAGCGCCTCCGCTCACGTGTGGAGCCGCTTGGTGCGTTTCTGGCGCGCGACCGAGTCGTCCAACCGCGGCCCTGGCTACACCTTTCGCGGCTGCTGTCGTGCGCTTCTCTTTCTGTCCTGCGATGTTGGTTCCTGAAGAAGGCGCCTGTCGGGAAAAAAGATAAGGGTTGAGTTGAAGCGCGAGAAACCCAGAGGGTGTCACAGGACGGCAGAGGCCGAGTGTGTTGGCCTCCTGTGTGACCTCCGGCGCAGGATTTCACTTTACACGCCGTTTCTTGTCTTCTTTTACAATTCTTTGCGTATAGGCCCGATGCGAGCGTGGTGTGCAACATGTCCAGCAAGGGTGTGCAGGCTCTGTACAAGAATACCCGCCGTGGTAGCTTAGTGGTTGTGACGTTAATTACACTACTGAGCTCGAGGTCAAGGGCTTAGATCCCGCGGCTGTGGCGGCCGCATTTTGAAGTGGGCGAAATGCGAAAACGCTCGCGCACATAGATGTAGGTTCAGGTTGAAGAACCCCACGTGGCCAATATAAGTCCAGGATCTTCCACTATATAAGGCGTGCCTCATAATCTCGTTGTGGTTTTGGCACGTAAAACTGCGGAAATTAATTAGGCAAGGATGGTTAGCTGGGCGAGTTGGAACGTGTTTCCATGGTAGCAGCGCGCACGCAAGGAAGAACAACACAGTGTATAAAGGCTCAGGTGCGAATGCAAATTGAAGATGGCGAGCCTATATATAGTAGAGCTTAAGGGTGGACCACATAATCCGGGGATGGGACTCGAATCAAGGGATGGGAAAAGACAGGTTTCGAGCAAAATGTAGAACAGTCCTTGCAAATGTATATTACAGTTCACGCAAGGTGCAGAAACCCTTGTTTTGACATGTGGCTTTGCGTATAGGTAACCCGTTGAAAAGTATGTTTGTTAAATGGCTAGACATTCTCTGACTTTTGTTTGCTGCGCTCATCGCAATGTTTAAATCTTTTGCACTGTCTAGAAAAAAAAAACAGAAGCATGTAAACCTGACTAGGAATGTAGAGGTGTTTTTATAAGCGTTGACTCTAGTAAAAGAACTTTCCTCGCAATCGCTAGCACTTGACTTGAAGCAAAGTATACATACCCTGCTCGGCAAAATTAATTCCTGCATACGAATGGCGTACGGAACTCTTGGCGTCTTAAGAACAGCCACCACAAGCAAGCAAGGACATCGCAATGCAACACACTGTACAAACTACATCTGGTTTAGTCTCTTTGGATTGCTTGCTGTTTGCATTCGCGAGGACGGCTGTAATGTCGTCATCGTGACTACTTGCAACATTGTATACGTATTACATTTGACTTATAAGATGCAAAGGGGTTGGCTCAAAACCATGCAGCGAAGCCAAGCTGAAACTCTGTACCTGAGCTCTTCATTAGCGCGGTGTGTCGAAAGCCGAGTAATAACATTTCTGAAGGAATGCTCCAAGAAATTGAACGCCGCGTGTTTCATATAGCGTGATCTCCTAAACCGCATGCGCTGTTCGTGAGCGCGGTTCGTTAGTGCATCTGCTTGTCGGCTCACAGTGCAGAGGCCGCGCAGAGAAACCCTCGCTAGCCTGCAAGAGCCTGTATACATTCTTAGTTGGCTATTCAAGAACGATTACTCATCGGGACAAGATGTCATTGCCAAAAGGTGTGGTCCAAATGATATCTTGCGGGTTATTAATGGTTCCCGCCACGACGAAGCCGCCGCTTTGCCCCGGTGTTCGAAGACCCCCGGCATTACGTCGGGGATCCGTTTCACTGCAGCAGTGAAATCTAGTTGAAGCGCCGGCAATTATCGGCCGTCTTTAGGCCTAAGTGCCGCGCGCCGCTGCCGCCCGAGTATAAGGACGTCCAAGGGGGCAGGAACAAAAGGAGCAAGCCAACGACGGGAAATGATACAAAAAAGAATTAAGGAGAAAGGTCTGGCCTTGCGCTCGTGCGAGCGCGTGCGCCGCCGCGTATGCACTTCCTCACTGTCTTGTCAAAATCGTCGGCCAGGCAGATTAATGGTGGCCGTAATAATATCCGAGCGCTGACCAGTCGCGACGCTTTCGTTTGCGCGGTCGATTGGACGCCAGTGGTCCTCGAGGGTCATTAGTGCCTCGAGTTGGGCCCTTCGATTGGCTTTCGGGACAGCCACGGGGCGGTCAGCTGCTTCGTGCTGCACCTTGCTGCTCCGTGCTGGGCCTTCTGTTTCTTTCGCGACGTCTGCAGTTTCTCGTGAAGTGTGCGTTGCTCGCAGTGCTTGTATACAGCGCCTGCGCAGAGCGCACTTGTAGCCTTTCTGTATAGAATATCATCGAAGCGAGATCCTTTGAACGTCTCTCGCCGCCCTGCCACCGAACATTATAGTTAGGGACGATCAGGAGCGGCTCAGGTGCCGCGTACTGTGACTTCCCAGATATAGCGATGTTCTTCGGACGTCAAGAGGTAGCGACTATATATCAAAAGCGGCCGCGGTCAAAGTACTCTAGTCCTCTCGCGAACTCCGCGGCAGGCGTGCACAGTCTTGAAACGCCGAGGTATCAGCGCGATCGTCGCTCGACTCATGGAATACCGGCCATATAGAGCGCATCCGATGCGGTGTGGTCGACGATCGGTACGGAGATATACCTCTCGAACCAGCTACTGCACTTTTTATGTGCGTGTTGTTGTTTTTTTAAACGTGGCTAAAATAAATATCGAAGATGTCGGCGTTTAACCATGCAGGTACGAGATGGAGTCGCTTCGTTGGAGGCCCGTGGACAACTTTTTGCTGCCCAACGTGTCAGCCTGCTTCGCGCTGGCGGCGAATTTTTTTTACAGCCAAGCTGTTAACCTCTCGGTGGTCGGCATTTTTCGTGTCCTGTCCATGAACAAAAAGCATCATCACCAGCAATGGCTTATACCCCTCAACGCAAGCAAAAATACAGTGGCTCATCGCCCTCGGAATGCAGAGGCTACAAGCACTCGGCAAAGTGAAGCGAACAGTGTATGCATTCATTGGAATCGCGCATACAACGTACAGAACAGCGTACGTTTCAATAAAGAACAAGCTCAAACCAAGCGTCTATCATCATCAGCAATGGCTAATTCCCCTGTATAAGCAAGCGAAAAGGCAAGGGCTCATACCCCCGTAAGCAAGCAAAAATGCAGGGGCTTATATTCCCGTAAGGCTGAGGCTACAAGCGCTCACCAAAGTGAAGCGAAAAGTGCATATACATGTATTCATCGAAATCACCCATACAACACACAGAACAGTATACGTTTCAATAAAGAACAAGCTTAAAACAAGCATCCGAACCATCAACAAAGCACTGCATGCCCCCCTCAGCAGTTGTAGTGGTGGCTTTGCAACAGCTTCGCTGGACATTCACTTTGACAGGGCCGGAATGGCGAGCAATTTTTTTCGACAGACATACTAAATTTAGGATTCTAATTTTAAGCCTCATCGGCGGTATGTACATGGGAGCCAGATAATGTTCCAGCAACAGTGCTACAGTTCGCAGGGACTGCTGCGAAATTGATATGTTAAAGTGGGAGCCAAGGTCGGTAGCTCGAAGAGGAGCTGTCAAGCCATCTTTTTTTTTTTTTTTTTTTTTTTGCTTTTGTTTTTGGCTAGCACGCTGTGAATAGTCGGCTGTGCGTTGAAATGACTGGGAGTTCCCCTGAAGCGGACGTGCGATCTGACAGGACCAGAAAATAAAGCAAGAAACGAAGGCTAAGGTGAACCAGCTGAACACTGCAAGCACTCGAAACACTTAGCTTCATTTCCGCATTAGCGTGAAGGGGGGGAAAAGAAAAAAAAGTAATCTGTATCCGTAGAGGAAGATTGTAACACGTCACATTGCCTTGCTACAGCACGACCCCGGCGCCTTCATGGCCACGCTGTTCGCAGCTGTAGGCCCAAGCACAGTTTCTGGGAAATAAACGCTATTCTTTGGGTATTAGCACCGATGGGCAGGTGCCCTTTCTCATGAATAGAAAACACTGCGAACGGCTCGGTAAGCGGTTTGCGGGGCGTGGAAACATTGTTCTTGAACATTGATCTGCTTCTCTTTACACTGCTCCTTTTTCTTTCTTTTTTTTTTCTTTACATAGCTCTTATTCTGCCGCACTTCTAATCCGTGAGAGCGTCTTTGAAGTATCTGCGATGGCCACATTACTAAGATGTGTCGTAGCAAGTGATTGATGGAATGAGCAAAGATCTAGAATTGACGAGTTTCGCCAAACTTTCGGGAGTGGTGAAAATCGAGGTCGATGGCTTTCCTCGAAGACCACGACAGTGGAACGAGGTGTCGCATTTTAATTTTGGGCTGTTCGTAAGTGTGGCCTTTTTTTTCTTTCTGTCCGTTTTTTTTCTTTCTTCCGCATTTTCACGAAAAATACAAACAGACCATTTTAAGGGTGGAGATGTAATTACTGACGGCTTTCAGTATAGTACTGTAAGGCTATACCATACGCGTTAACCTGAGTACACAAGACACGTTTCTAAAAAGGGAGGGCGGAGGGGAGTTTATTAACATACGCTCGTTTGAAGACGCAAAAACAAATTTTGGCGATGAGACGAACTATTCTAGTTCATGCAGGATATCTGTCAAAAGAAAACAGTACTACTTGCTAACTAGAGAAGGGAAAAGACTCAGGGTAGCTGCGTCTGGTAATCTTAATAACAGTACAGTGCCGGTTACATTAGGGTGCATGCAACGATCATTGCTGTTCTTTGTAGTTTACATCAATGATAATTATTGACAAGCAATTTTCGATATTCACTTTTGCTATCGGTTTTAATGAGCATCGGAGTCGTATGATGAGTGGAACGTTCAATGCTTTTCCACTTAAGCGGCTGTATGCATTGAGGAGAAGAGAGAGAAAGAGCGGAGAAGGAAAGACAGGGAGGTCAAAAGGGCGCGCATTCGATTTGCTACCCTGCGCAAAGGGAAGGGGATTAAGGGTTGAACAGAAAGGATGAATGTGCGACAACTTCATCATTGCTGTGAGTATATACTATAGCGTGGTTTTTTTTTTTTTTTTTTTGCGAAATCAGAACTTAACAATTTCGTGTGTATGGAGACGCAGCGCTGCTTTCTATAGTTTCGTTATATTCTTGTTCACTTATTTTAGTGTAGCCTACATAGATCTGGAGCGTTTGCGTGGTGTCTTCCCCGTTTCTTTTTGTTTGTTTGTTAGCTTCCTTTTCACCTTTTATGAGCAGTTCTACTTTGTAATTTATGTATTGACGGTCCCAGCAACCACGGTATGCTTAACCATTTAATGTAATAGTGTACTGTATTTCTCTTTTTTCTTTTTACTATATACCTATATCCATGTTTCCGGCAGACGATTTTCTCATATATTTTTAATTATTCAAGAACAGTAACAACGACAACGAAACATGCCTTCCCGCCCAAATATTCGCGGATTGCATAATCCAGGTTCGCCGAAGTGCAGGACCTCCAAACTGAATTTTCTTTGTCAAAATGTTGCTGCGGGTCGCAAAATCTTTTTTTTTTTCGTGTGAATCACTTTCAGCCACACAAAAGTTGAAAAGTGTGCTTATCTATGTGATAGCCGTTAGTATTAGTAACCTACCACGCTGAACAGCGATGTTCAAATTATGAGGAATAACCTCCAGGAAACGCAACACAATGTGGGTTATGAAGAACACCGGTTTAGCTTTGGAGCACCTGGGGATTAAAGATTCAAGTGCACTTCAATATAAGTAAGTACACAAGTGTATTTTGTATTCTACGCTCCACCTGAATGCCGTCGCCGTGGGCGAGAATCGAAGCGGTAGAACACCATAGTCACTGAGCCATTACTGCAGGTAACAGCTATCTCGGCATGCTAACAATTTTAACATGGTTAGCCAAAATGGGATCGCTTTGTTTTTGCTCGCTCAATTAAAAAGGAAGTACCACTCGCAAGAGCCAATAACTAAGCATTCAAGAGTGTTCAGATGGCCAGGCAAACTGATTGTGTTCGTGCAGGTGAATTTAGTCAAGCCACAGGGAGCAAACAACATCGAATTTCGATAGAAACACAATGTTTTCATCGTGCTTTCCGGGTTTTTAACTATTTAACAACCTTCTTTAAAGGCTCATACTCAGGTACCAAAGCTTTTCCTCGAACTGTTTAAGCCAAGACCAATGTGGGCAAATTTTTTTTCTGTCTACCCAAGCCGAATGACTTAGGCAGCCTTCATATAGCTATAACGGTGATCTGCTTCGGCTTGTTTTATTTATTTTTTTCTTCTTACTCTTGCACTTTCCCTTTCCCCGCGCGTAAGTGTGAGAAAAATTGAGCGGAATGAAAACACAAATGACCCCGGCGACATGCCAGCGATGAGGAGGAGGTGGGCGGCCCGTGGCCCAGCGGGTATTATCGCGAAGACATGAGTCCCGCGGGCGCGCGCACCAATTATTGGCGTGCCGACGCGAGCCAGCGTCCCTAGAGCGCAAAAGTAAAGAGTGGTGCCTAATTGACCGTTAATGACGGCGACCCAATCACCCCTGCTGCGTGCTCAGAAATCCCAAGCAGTCTCGGCACCCCCCCCCCCCCCCCCTCCCTTTCCCCTCTCATTTCCCAGTGTTCAGTTGAGTTGCATGCCGTTTCATCTGCGGCTGCGCGCCGCCGTTCTGAATGCCGAGTAGGAAGGAAATGCGAATCTCGATTCGTGAGTGCGTGTGTGCTGCGTCTGCCTGTTTCTGTGCATGTGACTGGGAGAGAGATAGCCCGAGCACCTACTACTTCCTCTCTCTCCCTCTCTAATAACATGTACACCAGCGGTGTCGGGGCTGGTGTCATGCCACTTGAAGTGGAGTTCCCTACTGTGGCGCAAGATGTAGCGGCAGTGCCCGGATTTCACATGCTCCTGAACACTCTTTCATTGTTTCTTTTCTTTTCTTTATTTTCTTTCGTTCTTACTTTCTGAGTAGGCGACTGCCGCTGCGTTTCCCCATGGCACTCTTGCGAAATGAACCCGTGTGCGGCCACAGCGCAATTTGCATGTGCCTGTACCTGGCGCGATGGCATAGTGCAGTGCCGTTCGGCTGCTGAACATGAGAGATCGCTGGTTTGATTCCTGCGAGAAAGAGGCCGCGTTTCGTCGGGTGCTGCATGCATAGAATCGCGTGCGTAGAAGCGGAGTTATCGGCTTACGTTATAGAATTACAGCTGGTATTTAGGTATCAATCTTGGACGCAGTCTCAGAGTGCAAGTGTGGCTTCGGGGCATGTGACTCAATCGATAAAGCATTTCGTTTGCGTAAGTGTTTGATCGTTTGCCTAGATAGGGCAACATCAGTAAGTCGTTCATCAGCATGAAAGTACAGTGCGTACACGATCTAGTTTGGTTGTCATCATCATCATCATCATCAGCCTATGTTTAGGTTCACTGGGCAGGAAGAAATGAAACGCTAGGAAACCAGATCATGTTTATCGTTGCGTGGCAGGAGGGCTCCTCAAGTATTCGGTTTTTTTTCTCCCTTTTTTCTTTGAGTATTCAAGTATTGGCGCTGAGCCATGCTCCCTCAAGGGCTGCATGAAGATAGCGCCAACCTTTCCCTTTCCCTCAAGAACCACTTATCATCATCATCAAGCAAGCGCGCTTTGATAACGTATCGCGTAGCCAACAAGCCTATTAGAGAAGCTTTCAGAGGCGGTTCAAAAGAAAACAAGCATTGCTCACGGCAGTATTGGTACTTTCATCGCATCCTTCACTCAGTAACTTTACACGAGGTGTGGAACGCATTTCAAAAAACGCTACCCTGTTTGGATAAGTTTGTCGAGGTACGAATGAAATCTAGTTTTATACCTTGTGAGTTTTACGTTTGTCAACAACTAAAGCCTCGCCACAACACAGTGTCATGTCCCTGCAAAGGCTCTGTGACAGCGCGCAGCGACGTTACATGCAGCTTTAGCATGCTTATACTAGCACTCATTATCTTGCACCATGGCTGGCACTTACCAGAACACTTAATCTAACAAAATATCTCGCTTTACGAAGCGCGGAAACCAGTGCATACGTTTTCCGCAAACGAAAATGCGTCGCCCTCATTGCGACCATGATACCGCGAAACTTTAGAAAAGTCAAGCCTGCCCTCGATCTGACGCGTGTTCTACTGCGTTCGTCATGCGTACATAATGCAGAAGTGAAATGAGCATGCACTTAGCAATGTTAAGCGTCAACGGTCCGCTTGAAGAACAATTAATTGCCACCGCTTCTGCTCCCGCCAGTGCAGCGATTCGCGGTGCCCGCAGGCCACAGCCATGATGATGATGATGATGATTTATTGGCATCCCCTTTGAAACGGGGCGGCGACAAATAGTCACCTAGCCTGCTTGATTTAATCAGGTACACTATACATGTTCTTTATCTAGCATTTTTGTATACCTCTCATTATTTTTCTTTTTCAAAAATTTACCTTGTACCGCTGCCTATGATTTTAAGAGATCAGGTCGTATACATCTTTTCCCTGCCTTTTTTCCACCAGTACTCTAATCGTCTCTTACTGATCTCTACGGCTGATCTGTTTATGTTTCCTTCCACTTTAAACCCAAGCGCTTCTGGGAGTAGCACGTTACCTACGGTTCTCGCTGGGTGGATCCCGTCGCATTCCATTAGGATGTGCTGAGTGGTCTCTGGATCTTTACTGCAGCATACACATGTCTCATCTAGTTCCGAATATTTGTTCCGATATGTTTTGGTCCTTAGGCAACCGGCTCGAGCCTCAAATAGCAAGGCACTGCCCTTTGTGTTATCGTGCAGATTTTCCCTTCTAATTTCTTTTTTCTCATTCTTGTAAATCTCCATTGTCCTTTTCGTTTCCATTCTTTGCATCCAATTCACGGTCTCTATTCCTCTCACTTTCTTTCTGATGACCCCTGGTTGTCTATTTACAGTTTAGATTATCCTGTACTTGGTTGCCAACTTCCTTGACCTCTTCCTCCATTCTGTGTCCACGCTTTTCATGTAGAGATACTTGTGCACTTTAGCCGCCCATTTATTTTCATCCATGTCCCTGAGCCTTTCTTCAAAACTAATTTTGCTTTGTGCTTCTCTGACTTCAAAAGAGGCCCAACCCACGTCATCATGCACTGCCTCATTTGTCGTATTACCGTGTGCTCCCAAAGCCAACCGGCCTACTGATCTTTGGTTAACTTCCAAACCCGCCAATATATCCGATTTTAAGCATATAATGACATTTGCGAATGTTAGCGCTGGCACCATTACTCCTTTCCAGATTCC